>NC_142414.1:19802500-20102500 GCF_059516105.1 Syngnathus floridae | reverse complement strand
AAGTGAGGCTAGTACGGTGTGGCCTCCAGCTATCTGGAATCTCTAGTGGAAAAGGAGCTTCCTATATTCATTTAGTTGGGTCTTACACATTTAAATGTAACGTGGGTTGGCCTCTTGTGTGTTTATTACAGACAATAGTGACGGCTATGAGCACGCTGATGCCTCCGGTGCAGTTGGCTTGTCCGGACAACCAATTCCGCATTGAATACATCCTCAACCTCGTCAACCAGAAGGATTTTGAGTTTCCATGCGTGAGTATTAAACTACAGTATACTCACAATTATTTTTGTGATCAGGCCAAATATAGAATACTGCACAAATTAATAAAGTTGTCTACGGTTGTAAAATTCGATCCAAACTCACTTTTTGTCGTCATTGTAACTGATTAGTGTCGAATGGAAAAAGCCTGTACATGTGTGCTTTGAGTGTAAGCAGCTTTCCATAGGTTAGTGTCTCCAAAGCCCAGATAATAATCCCTTGACATGTCATAACAAACACAGACGTGATCATTGGATAATACCTGTGTGAGTTTCATTTCCTCATTAGGATTTACTCATTAGCTAATTGTCTAGGCCAAGAGACTGGTAATCAGGTGTCACTTATGGGACCTCCTCACTCCCGTCATATTGTTTTGTCATTTTTCTATTAGACAGAATTTTTTTTAATTTATATTTCACACTGTAATTTTTATGCTTGAACAAAAAATGCCAACAAGCACATTTTAAATGGTGAGAAAAGCAGCAACATTTTTATTCCAATTCTTCAGCTTTTAATTCTAGAACTTTGCGTCTGATATTTTTGCTATGTAGTTGGCTCAGCAATATCCTGTAACACAGTTTATCTGATTCCTTTTGGCTGTCACTTGTTGCTTTGTAAACTTTGTGAGGCCAGTTGGAAAAAAAGGTAGCTCACCTTTTTCACTTCAGTATCATCTGGTGGGGCACTGCTCCACTTCCCCTATTAAAAAAAAAAAAAATCCCATTTGCTTTCATAATTTTATGACCAACACAGTGTTTCTTTCCTTTTTGAGCTTCACTTCTTGAATTAACCATTGATGTTGGGAAAACATGCCCATCAATCGCGTCCTTGTGTGTGGGGAAAACATTTTTTCCCAATTTCCTGCTGATTATTATGATCAATGTGTGTACCTGACAAATTAGCATCACATCCTGTTTCATGTGAACTGGTCAGGTTTAATGCAGTATTTGTAATGGAACAAAGAGGAAAGTCAAAGTCAGCTTTATTGTCAATTTCTCCACATGCCAAAGACACACAAAGAAATTCTATTTCTTAAAGAGGATGTCACGCTAGGATAGAGTGGCTAGCGGAATGGAGTGAGTATTTTCTGTTGTTGCTGCAAGCACATGACATGATTATGAAAGAATTCTGTGTTAAACATGATGAGTTTGCCGTCATGGAGAGTTGTTCTTTAAAAAAGGGTTTTGGCCCATGCGTGTGACAATCCCTCAATACAAAGAAAGAAAATACCTGAACCAACAAAGTCATTACAACACAGAAGAGTGGAAGTCCACCATGTGCGATAGGTACCTAACTCGACCGTGGCATATTTCAGCAAGTAATGAATATTCACATAATTGTGATTATAATTTACAGAATTAACAGTTACAACCATCGATATATGGCAATCTATCATTCCAAAACACATTCATTGCAAATTGTTTGAAGGACAAATAATTTGAAATATAATAAACATGACAGTATCACTAAAATTGATTCCTCACCTAAACCCCATTTGTGATTTCCTGTGTTCTAATATAAAATGGGACCAAGAAAACAAATAAAGCTTTTTGAACCTATAGACAAATAAAGCACAACATTTTTGGGGATTAAATTAATGCATACTGTGCACAAATTAGAGCCTACTTTTCTGATATTTAGTGTGTTTCTTTTTTTTTTCTCCTTTGTTTAATAACTTTCTTTCAAAAGTAGGCAAGTGTAGTGAACAGAGATGGTTTGTTGTGCTCCAAAACATGCTACAGAAGATGCGTGAGGCCAAATGTGAAGTCAGTGCTGTGCTGTGTAACAGTTTGTGCGCAGAGTTGTCTTGAATTTTTTTTGATTCTACTCTGCCTCTATTTACATTTGACAGTCTTGTACACAGCCGTCACCCAGGCACAACGTTCTCACTGGTGGTGTCAACAAGCTAGTCAAGCACTCCGCTCCTAAGTCGCTTCACTTTTTTTTTTTTTGCTTAGTTTGAGTGAGCATGTTTGACAGTGGGTACCTCAATCGTTAAGTTGCAAATAGGCCAATTTGAATCAGGTAAACATCACAAAATTTTGTGGTGTTATTACACCAAGGGATCAAGGGATTAGTTAATTCCCATTACAAATTCAAAGTGTTTTTGTACTCATGCATTTCTAACGAAAAACTTTCCCTATGTAGCCAACACTGCCGTTAAGTGTGACATTGAAGGGAAAAAAAAATGCTGACGACTACTGGCACCAAAGCAACTAACTATTGGTACTGAAAAAGCTTGCACTGAAAAAAAAAAATGTAGCTGCAATTTATTTAGATTTTTTTATTTTATTATTTGTTTCAAATATTATTGTTAATCATTGTTTCATTACGTTTTTGCCGTTTTCAGAGTTCCTCTGTCTCTCGTTTATCTTTTTTTTTAATATACAGTACATGTCAATAGAGTTTTTTTCAACAGGGTTAGGTCGGGGAGTTTCTCCTCTGTAAATTTCAAACTTGGAAGCAACTTTACTGAGGTACAATCAACAGTAGATGACATCGATGCCCCATTTTAGATATCAGAGCAGTTTGAGTACACTTGGAGAACCGGCTGCATTTTGTTCAGCCTACCTTTTTTTCTACTGCTGATTATAAAAGGAAAAAAAGCAGCATCATGTGTTTCCTTTGAAAGAAGAGAGTCTGTTTTATTTAGTTGTTTGGTTATGTCTAATCATTGACCGCTGTGGGTCTTGAAAATGTAAAAATGCTCTAAAATGGCTGCCAGCTTGATACACTGGAAAAAGAATGTAAGGGATTCTCTTCATATCCTTTGTTTTGTAATGTAGTATTGTTTTGATGATTGGGGTGCAGTTAGGGCTGTCACAAACCAATCCTTTTAGAATCGCTTATCCTATCGATGATTTCTTCTGTTACGTGGGCAGTTGCCCGCGCACACCTGCTCTTTATTTATTTTGTACATATTTCCCACAATAATATCTCTCTACACTCACACTTGATCACTGCTTAGCGATATGTTAATAGCTGCGCTTTGGAGCAAGCTACTCTAAGTTAGCTCGCAAAGCATAAACTCGTATGCCACAAGTTTAACCGTGCACAATGATTTAGTGGAAGACGCTTTGCACTCACACAAGCGTCATTTGCCAAATGAATATAACGTGGTCTTTAAACAGTGTGTTCTAGCTGGCGATGGTAGGATACCTGACATTTGCTAATGACTTTAAGAAGAACAGAAAACAAACCGCGACACGCATGTTAGCTCCTGTCTCAAAACCAACCCAACTCCATTTAGCAGTAAAGAAGTCAGTACTGATTGGAGGACTGAGTCCATCTTGCACAAATGTCTGTGCCTTTGTCCCCATTTATTTTGCTCTTTAAAATCAGACTGTTTTTCTACGCAATTAGTAATGTTTTTTTGCTTTGCTTTACCTCTGCAGGAGTTTTACGACCATGCAAAAACACTGTGGCAGGACGAGGGCGTCAAGGTGTGCTTTGAGAGATCCAATGAGTACCAACTCATCGACTGTGCACAATAGTGAGTAACCCAACATTAAATATGACTTCTAATAGAAGTATTGCCACAGTTGTGTGATTACACATTTTTGAAATGTTGTGTATTTGTAATAACTTTAAGAAATAAGTTTTGAATTCATTTCCATTATATTTTATTAAACTGATAGAAATGTGAATTGCAAAGTTACAAAATGTGTGCAATAGAGTAAACAATGTATAACTACTGACCCCCCCCATAAAAATGCTTTACTAAAATAAATGGCAGCATTTCGTAGGAAAAGGTAGCTTCTGGTTTGTTTGTTCAACATAAATAAGAGCACAAAGTACAGCAATTAATTACAAATGTGTTTACTTAAGTACCAGTAACACCCCCGCCCCCCCCGAAAAAAGAACTTGACTTTAGGATAAATACTTGGCACAGAATTGCTTTGAACCAGATTTCCATTTGAAATTGCTTTCAAAAAGCAATTGCTACAAAAACTTAAACGATGTATCTCATAGTCAGAAATTATACCCATCCATAATATCAAGTGTAAAAATAACAAGTGGGCTTTTTTAACAGCAATTCGGCGCCCTCTCCAACAGATGGCGCCCTAGGCAAGCGCCTTTTTGGTCTATCCTGAGGACGGCCCTGGCCGCAAGCTTCAACACTTGGTGTTTGTTAAATGTAGACAAGAAGAGCACAATTCAACTATTCCTCCCTGTGGCATTCGTGATGGTACAGCCTACTTGTTCCATCCCTCCTTCTTTGCTGTCAGGTCCAGCACAAAAGCCAGAGCTTATCCTCCTCTTCCTCATCTGTCTGTCTGTCAGTCTGTCAGTCTTTCCCGGAGCCACTCCAGCCTCACCAGATTGGGAGCTGATAGACTATTAATAGCACCTGTGGTTGGGTCTCCATGGTAACGGTACCGGAGGCTGCGGCGCTGGCGAGCTATTTTTGAAATGTGCTCAGTAATGTCAGACAGACGCCACTATGGCTCTGGCTCTCTTTCTTTTGTACCATGTCATCACTCCACTTTGTCTTTTAACAACTTCTTCCACCACACGCACACACACACACGCTCCAAATAAGGTCCTCAAATCTCCATATCGTTAAGCTGTACATTGCGTTTCATTGTCAGCCAAACATTTAGCCGAAACCAGATTAAAATGGTTTGAATTTTAAAGGTATTTTTCATCTTTGAACCTTTCGGATAAAGTGAGGGAAGACTGACGTTATTGTTAAAATGCATGTTTGGGCTATTTTCATCTGAAATGTTTTGTTGACTGAATTTTCTGTGCATCCCAAGAAATGATTTCAACCATCTAATAGCTTTTCTGGTATTGTCTCTTTGCTCAGCTTCCTAGACAAAATTGACATCGTGAAGCAGAGCGACTACACTCCATCAGATCAGGTGGTTCTGCGCTCACCACTCACCTTTTGCCATGCTTCCTCTGACTTTTTCATAACTCTTACAAAAACAAAATCGGGGGAGTTCATCATCGATATCAACAACTTTTTTTCCCTTTGGTACCAGGATCTGCTGCGGTGCAGAGTGCTGACTTCAGGGATCTTTGAAACAAGGTTCCAAGTGGATAAAGTTAATTTCCAGTAAGTCAAGAACATAAAACCCATCATGGCTTAACAGTTTGCTGACTGAAATCATAAACAATAAGTAGTTAGAAAGTTGCTTCCAAATTGTCTAGTTTGAATATCAGAAAAGGATTGAAAAGAAAGTCTATTGTATACTACAGGATCCAGATGGGGCTTGCCTGACGTAAGCTAAAGCACATGCTCATAACAGCGCGGTCAGATCAAATCGAAGTAGAGCATGATGTTTAGCTTGAGCTCGTACAACTATTTACATAGAGTGCCGCAAACCATTCGGGGAATTAGCACGATTCCCGGAATGCAATGTGTCATGCCATGTTGAACTTTTGGCTCAATAAGGACATTCATCCTTATCATTCATGTGTTACCTGTCGTTCGTATCGTGCAATAACCGCCGTTTATTACTCCCTGAAGACATACAGATTAATAGCCATTTGACTTGCCGTTCATTTCTCAGGCTTTCACATTTACGCATATTCCCCTGCTGGCCTTTTTGCAGTCTCACAAACGTGTCCCAATAGAAATAAACACTTCAACTGAAACACCGTAGTTAGATGTCAGATTCATTCATGTAATCACGACTTGCTGAATGAAGTCGATTTTAACACCGTTTGGCCAGCCCAGAGTTGCCACGTGGTATCAGTAGTTCTCATCTCTGAACCATCTCTTTTGATTGACAGCATGTTTGATGTTGGTGGTCAACGAGATGAGCGCCGGAAATGGATCCAGTGCTTTAATGGTAGCGTGTGAACATCATCTATTGCCGCTTGATTCGTTCGCCACAGAGTTTCTGCGGAGTTTGTAACTCTTTCTTTTTTCGTTCCTCTCTACCGGCAGACGTGACGGCCATCATCTTCGTGGTGGCCAGTAGCAGTTACAACATGGTAATCAGAGAGGACAATCACACCAACCGTTTACAGGAGGCTCTCAACCTCTTCAAGAACATCTGGAACAACAGGTGAAGTGGGGTGAAAAGTTGATAAAAGGGCCGATCATTTTGACCTTCTAAAGAAAGGGGTGTCAAACTCATTTTGGTTGCCGGCCGCATCGTAGTCATAATTTCCTTCTGAGGGCCATTATGACTGTCAACCCAAATGAATGTATGAACATCTCATTAAATATAGTATAGGCTGCACAACAAACTGATAAATAACTCGTTTGGAAACCAGAGACTAGTAAAAACTGTTCAATATTTTAAAAAGATGAATGGTAGTAAAAATTGCTAGTAACGCCTCTCTATATTAAACATAAAGGCACTTGGCAATTCTTGTATTGACACAAAGTTGATGCACAATTTGTCTTCCCGGGCCAAATATAATTACACTGCTGGCCAAATTTGGCCCGTGTGCCAGAGTTTGACACCCTTTTCTAAAGGGTTTAGAAATGCTTTTGGAATGCTCCTGAGCTACTTTCAAAAGTCACTTTCCCATCTGGGTTGTGAAGCATCCTGCTTTTTCTCTTCACCCCTTACATAATCATATACATGAGGGTTCCCTAGCAACAAATGCTGCACAACAGCGTCAAAAGTCCATCACGTCATTTACATATTTACAACATCCGGTGATCTTCAAACTCACTACACATTAGTTGGCGACTACAAAGTTCTCAATGCAGTTTTTGTTATGGCTTTCCTCCAGTAAATGCTTGTGCCTGGTTTGATGGCTCATTTTTCTTGTACTCCTCAGGTGGCTGCGAACCATTTCTGTCATCTTGTTCCTAAATAAACAGGACCTCCTTGCGGAGAAAGTGCTGGCAGGGAAGTCCAAAATTGAGGAATACTTTCCGGAATTTGCTCGCTACACTACACCTGATGATGGTGAGCAGTTCTTGGACAGACCTTCTCACTAGACACCATCACATAAACTGTTAACGTACAGGATATATAGCATAGCATAGCATCGAGAGTTTGTTGTTCTATATAAGAGAATCAGAGCGGTAAACAGCCAAATACTTTAAAGACAACTGAGCTGTTCCCCCTCTCATTGTTGCACACACATGGACAACATTTTTGGTACCCTAATGTTTATGAAAGAAAAGCCCACAGTGGTCACAGAAATGATATGAATCTGGCAAAAGTAATAATGAAAAAGATATCAAAATTGGCCATTGAAAATCAGACATTGCTTTTGAAGATATTTAAGAAAAGAAAAAAAACTTAATGCAACAGGCTTGGTCAAAAATGGTAGCACCCTTGCCAAGATGCATTTTGGCAATAAACTTACAATTTCTTTGGGAGGTTGACCTGGACTCGTGTTAATATTAATATTTTCCATCTCGTCAGTTTGTCCTCAATTTCTCCCTTGTGTCCACATCCAGTGAGGTTTGCTGCAGTCAAGACCATTTAATCCACTGTTTAGCTCCTTCATTGAAACCAGGGTTGCCCAAATCATTTCTTTCAAGGGGCCACCTACAGGAAGAAAATGGAGGCAAAAGCCACATCTTCAATTTTTTTTTTCTTTCATCTGTTTAACACGCTAAACCAATCCATCGGTGCAGGTAAAGCTATGCAAATCTATAAATGCTGTTATTTATGCTGTATACTTTTATAAAAAGATAGGTTATAGTGCATAAAGGATTTCTATTTTAATGAGTGGAGTGGCCAGGGGTCCTGTGTCCCACTTGAAAGAGATCACCTATGCACTGAGCAGCAGCAGAACTTTTAGTCCCAACAGTTTTTTTACCCCCCCATCTAAGCTGGTGTCTTTATCCACCTCTGTGGCCCTTTATACTCTTGCAGCGACACCCGAACCTGCAGAAGATCCCCGTGTCACAAGGGCGAAGTACTTCATAAGAGATGAATTCTTGGTGAGTGCAAATGTTTCATCTTATTTATTGAGCCACTTATTTTTCATTGGTGTCACAGCACCCCCCAAAAAAACTCATTTTTGCACACTCTTATTCTTTAGATTTCACTTTAAAATAGAGCAAAATGTCTAGCACAATCCATTTTGACGCACTGGTCTACACTTTTCCAAGGGCCAAACTGTCATCATCATAAAACCTTGTTTTCTTCTCCCAGCATTCTGATGCCTATGATAGTGAACGCATTCAACTTTGAGCCATTCCACTGTAAACATACTTATTGTACTTATTCTTTTTTTCCTCAAAAAATTATGGAATTCAATGTAAATCTATGTTACCATTAACAGTTTTATAGGTGAAGCAGTAGGAGGCAAAATACTGCTTGGTAGTAACCAAAAGAGAGCGCTGTGGATTCAGTTTCTGCGACTCAGCAGTAGCATCCATCCAGACTTGGATCTACTATGATTTTGTCGTCAGACATCTTGAACAAACAAAACACAGAATCTGCTCTGACATGTAAAAGGGTGGCGCAAAAATACAAAATAGGTGCATCTTAAAATAATTACTAAATATCATTGGAATAGGCTTCAGCATGCCCGCAACCCTCGTGGGGATAAGTGGTACAAAATTGAAAACTGAATTTGTTTCAGTTTAGTTAAAAAAAAACCAAAGAGATTCCTCTGTGAACCTGGTTGTGGTCTGCATAGTACAATTAAACAATTGCACGACAAAAGAAGCTTATTGAATGAACCAATATTTTTTTGCCTGGTAGTTGACAAGCGCTAAAATGGCCAACCCCAGAGATGGCTAGAATTCAGCAAATTCAAAGAAATACTAAATACCAAGATTATGTCACTTGTTCCTTCCAGAGGATCAGCACTGCCAGCGGCGACGGGAGGCACTACTGCTACCCCCACTTCACCTGCGCCGTCGACACGGAAAACATCCGCCGCGTCTTCAACGACTGTCGAGACATCATCCAGAGGATGCACCTGCGGCAGTACGAGCTCTTGTGATGGGACGGCAAAAAAAAAAAAAACGTAAAGGAAAAAGCAAATCAAAAACAGAACAAACTTGGGAACACCCTGAGTCTTTGAACTCTTCCACAGACATGCCAAAAAGACACTTCACACAGTACACGATGCCAACTTCCCCTTGCTGCTAACTCCGAGTCTGGGGGGGCGTGGCCTAAAGCCAACATTAACTTTGGCCACTTTCCTCCTCTTTCATGCAGTCTGGACTGGAATTCACTTTACATTTGCAGCCACGTGGACTGCTGCTACTTTGATGGAATGAGCAAACTGTAACAGATCTCATCTACTACACAGAAATAAGTGTCATGCTCAGGATTTTGGATCAAACCGTACATGTGAGCATGAGGACGCGCGCGCGCGCACACACACACACACACACACACACACACACACACACACACACACACACACACTGCAGTCCTTCCTCTCACATATGCATATCGCGATATTCAAAAGTAACATCAAATCTGCATTTACTGAGTTGCAAAAGAAATCCAGAAACTGTTATGCAGAGTGGCCTCCCACTTTTATTTTGATTTTTTTTTTTCTCCAACCCATTGGAGTCAAGTTGCAGGGTTGACAAGTTTAAAAGCAAAGAAAGAGGTGTGTTCTTTGTCTTGTCCGCAAATGGGACAGGTGTCTCCCTTTGGCCCCCTGCTGGAATTTGAAATCAACACAAGGACAATGGAACGGAGGAACCATCCCTCCTCCACTTGACTATAAAAATGATACATCGTACGTTTGAGTTGAAGACTTCTATGGGACTTAGCAAACGGGGAAAAAAAGTATCCAATACAGTATCTAAGTTAAAGAAAAATATCTTTTGCCAACACAACTGTTTGTTTGTTTTTTCTTACTTTTGGGGGTCTGTGTGGACTTGTGTGCCATTGTGCCCTGCGTGGTCTTTTTCTCTCATTTTCTCCTCCTTCCTCAAACCACCGCTTTTTCTCTTCCGACTTACATCTGCACTAGAGAGGAAAAAAAAAAGACAAGAATAATTCTAAAATGTAAAGGGAGGAAGAAAATGGCAAAAACAAACAGGACACTTTATCTCCCTGAAATCTCCCTCCCCCCGTCTCTGTCTATTTTACTTTACTGCTGAACTATTATTCTTGTACAGACTGTAAAATGTATTATTTTGTACAACTTTATTGAGGAAAAAAATAACTTTTAGAAGATCCCTGTGCCTTGATCACGACAGTACGTGTATAATGAGCTAAAGTGGGTGTCATACTGCGCTGTATAGCTTGGCCAATTAATACCAACCCCTTCGCTTCACCACTTCCTTCCTTTTCGTTATCTTCATCCTCCAGGCTGTCTCGCGCTCTCCTTTGGGGACCTGAGGGACAAACATTTGTAGCTTTTTGTAGGCTCATTTCTCCTCCTCATTTTTCCCCCTTTATGATTTAAAGCTCTCTTTTTGGATCCATACCCCTCCTCACCCGAAAGAATGAATAATAAAATGTATATGGGTTTTAAAATCAAAAGTATTTTATTAGGAATCATATGGCAAACTGTACACTCAACAGTGTCCATCTTGCTTCTAAGTTAAATCCTTTCAACGGAGGTTCTTTTGTTTTCTCGCATACATTTTGGAAAGTTTAAAAGGGAAAATGATCAGATTCAAAACATTGCCTTGTTTTTACACGAGTCATGTTTTTCCTACCAACATATCTCCTAAGAAAACAACCAAAAATAATTGTCATTTTATTTGTGGAGAAAGGGGGGGCAATGGGTCCTTCTTCCCTAGCGTGCACATCAGTCATCTCTCATATGTATGCATCATTTATGCGTCTTCTGAATCGGAGCTCTTAAGAAATAAAGATTCTTTTGGGGGGGTGAAGACAGCGCCAGGCCCGTCCTTACACATGCAACAACACAACACTTGAGACGCAAGCTGCGTGTTGCTACTCCCTTAAATTGCTGGAGAATGTGGAATTTCCTGCTATGTTAGTCTTTCCTCATCTGATCTGCATTAGTTCTTCAAAGGGCTCAGCATGAAGTGTCCTCAAATGACTTTCTCACAGGTGCACCATTGATCTGAAGTACATAGTCTGGACACTGGAAATTAAAATTGTCTATCAAGCATACTTTGTTGCCTTTGCCAGTCCTGGGCAGTAAAATCTACTTTTGTAATGATACAGTAAAACTGCTAAGGTCAAACACATTTGAGAGTACCAGTTGGCCTTAGTCATTTGCAATTAGAATTCATCTTACCTGTCTCCATCATGAGAACAAGCCTTATAAAAATATTCCATCCTTTACTGAGCCAAGGCCTGCATTTTACATTAGAAAAATGTCATGGCAAAACATCAAAATAAAAATATCACACATCCAATCAACAAATTTGCTCTATCATCCCTAATAATGTTACTATTAATAATGTTTTAATTTAAAAAACCATTTAAAATTAATCATTATGAAACCAACCGAAATCAATATAAATAACAGTTTCTTGAAATCTGCCGATGGTCACATTTTCAAATGATTGCTTACACAACATTCCTAGAAACTCACAGTATCTCATCACTGGTAAGATATTTTTAGAACAGGTTTACTGGCTACTCATTTAGTCCTTGAGGGCTACATGGGGTCCATGGGCACCACATTGGTGATCCCCGTAAAATGTATTTATTTGAATTGGGACAATGCACATTAAATTTTTGACAATCGAGTTTAGAGTAACTCATTTTACCCACATTTTAATTATTGATTCTACAAAATTACAATAAAATAACAAATGTAAGGTGGCACTGATTATCACGTCCACCTCAGTTCAGAGGATGCGGGTCCGATTCCACCTCCGGCCCTCCCTGTGTGGAGTTTGCATGTTCTTCCCTGCAATTGGCTGGCAACCGGTTCAGGGTGTCCCCCGCCGACTACCCGATGACTGCTGGGTTATGTTCCAGCACACCCGCGACCCGCGTGGGGACAAGCGGTACAGAAAGTAGATGAATGAAAAAAGTATTTTTCATTACTTTCAATGGACCGATACATAATTGGTACAGTAGGTATCACATTGATGAAATAAATGATTTTTTGTTTTATGTTCTATTAATATGTATATTTTATATTTTAATAAGTACTTTATGTGTTTTATACACATTTATATATAACTATATGTATATGCATTCGCTCCCTTATATGCAAAGTAGTAACAATATTCAAGGTCCCGCCCCTTCGCCAAGTCCACCTTCTTGTCTTCGTCGTCTCTCCTTTCGCTGCTACGCTAGCATACTTAGCAAATTAGCTTCCAGCAGCTGTCGGTAGCAATCAGTCAGTGAGTCAGGCGAGCAGTTTACCCGGTGCCCCTTTCACATTATATCCGTAGTCGTAGTCGCAGTCCGCCCCCTTCTCGCCTCGCAGGAAGCCGCGTACGTCAGTATTTTTCGTTCCGGAGCCAACCAGCTGCAACCTCGCCTCTCCCTGCTACCTGTGATCCAGATCGTTGCCTTCGCCGCCCCGACAAGGAAGAAGCTCTGGGTCATGGCCAGACCAGAACAAGTCCTGGTGCTGGAGCCGCAACACGAGCTGAAATTTCGAGGTAACGCCACCAGGGCAGGGCCGGTAACGCCTCGGTGGCTACACGCTCAACTGGTTCGACACCGCCCCTGCGTTGCCTTTTCATGTCTGATCGTCATGTTTATTAAGGTTATTTGTCAGGCAAGTTGCACATTATTAGTGTGCACGGTGTATTTTAATGATGAAATAGCAAAGGTGCGCTTGCGTTAACAAGGTAGCAGCTTAGAATCCTTCTTAGCTAGCTTGACTGCTAGCTAGCTGTCATTGCAGCGTCAGAGCAGGCCCGCCGTTGATCACATTCATTGACTCACTAGTAGGCTCAGTCTTTATAATTCTTTAAACGCCGCGATTTCACGCTTTTTGACGTCTGTTTTCTGTTAACATGCTAACACCTAGCAGTCAGCTTAGAATGTTTAAAGTACTCTCTACAGTGCTGAGCTTTTAATTATTTAGTTACGTACACATTGTTGCAATCTACCTAATGTGAGGTTTGCTCTAAATTTTCTTAGATTCTTGAAAACTCACTAAGGTGATGGTGGTGGGAAGCTGTTGAATGATATACGGAGCACTTTTTGGTTGTAATATTGATGTACAGATAATGTGATTTGTCTATATAGTATGTCTAATGTATGTGTTTTCATCCCCAGGACCGTTCACAGATGTCGTCACTGCCACACTGAAGCTCACCAACCCCACAGATAGAAATGTGTGTTTCAAAGTCAAGACAACCGCACCTCGTCGTTACTGTGTTCGCCCAAACAGCGGCATCATCGACGCCGGGACCTCCATCAATGTTTCTGGTCAGATGTCGTTCTGGCTATATCGCCAATCCGATAGCTATGTTTGAATATCTCTTGTTACTGTGATGTGTGACTTTAAAGCAGAACCAACCCTGTGAGAGATTGATTTTCCATGCATCAAAGTCATAATATTTGTATCCACATGACATCTACTGGCATGGCAAAGAAACACTAGACAATCGTACAGGTGCATCTCAGTAAATTAAGATATGGTAAAAGGTTTATTCATTCGTTCATTCATCTTCTGAACTATTTATCCCCACGAGGGTCGTGGGCGTGCTGGAGCCTATCCCAGCAGTCTTTGAGGCGGTAAGCAGGGTACACCCCAAACCGGTTGCCAGCCAATCGCAGGGCACATCGAGACAAACAACATTTCACACTCACGCCCATGGACAATTTTGAGTGTTCAATTGGCCTACCATGCATGTCTGGAATGTGGGAGGAAACCGGAGGCAAAAATATTGGTCATGCTGCAAATTTCATGGACTTAAATCCATTTGATGTACAGTACTTATCACTGTATATTGAAATAATTGAATATTTGTGGTTTATTTCTAATATCAGGCAATGGAGAGGAAAAGCGGTTAGCATGACCGCCTCACTGTTCTTAGGTTCACAATTCAAAGCTGTGCCCCGTTCTTACTGTCTGGAGTTTGCACATTCTTATTCCAATGATGATTATTTAATTGTATGAGAAAATAAAATTCATATTCCGTGCCCTATACAGTTATGCTGCAGCCTTTTGACTATGACCCCAATGAGAAGAGTAAGCACAAATTCATGGTGCTCTCCATGCTGGCTCCCTACGACATGACTGACATGGAGAGTGTTGTGAGTATCAATATTTAACCTTCATTCAATTCAACTGACCAGTTTCATTGGATTTCTCAGACAGCCATACAAGTTAATACAATAGAAACACTAAGGTC
Source organism: Syngnathus floridae (assembly GCF_059516105.1). Taxonomy (NCBI): domain Eukaryota; kingdom Metazoa; phylum Chordata; class Actinopteri; order Syngnathiformes; family Syngnathidae; genus Syngnathus; species Syngnathus floridae. Next base: position 20,088,093 of record NC_142414.1, on the reverse strand, counting down.
GAGCACAATCCGTTCTGGGACGCTGGTTAAATATTGATTTATTTATTTTTTCCAGTGAGTTCTCATTTCTGTGTGAAATACATCAAGTTAAACAATATTCTGAAGGATGTTAACTAATCAGTCATGAGTTGTATCTTAGCTCTTTTTTTTTTTCTTTGATGACATTCACAGTGGAAGGAGGCCAAGCCCGAGGAACTGATGGATTCAAAGTTGAGATGTGCCTTCGAGATGCCTCTTGAAAATGACAAAGCGGTAAGCGTCTTCTGGTCTCACATTTTCACCTTCTCACCAACATTTTGATGTACGGCAAGCACTTTGAGCAGTTCACGTCGACACCATGAGCAAATTCATCACTGTCTCAGCATTATAATTTTTTTATTTTGATTTTGATCACTCTGTACACCTCCCCCACCTTCTGTCCCTCTCGCTCTCTTGCTCTCTCGCTCTCGCGCTCTCTGCAGCGTGAGCCTGAAAGCTACCACACTGTGCATTCCTCTACCTCTTCTGTTAAGTCGGAGTACGTCTCCCCGCCAAAGTCATCCAGCGCCTCGCTGGACGACGGAGAGGTGAAGAAGATTATGGAGGAGTACAAGCGGCTGCAGGCAGACGTGCAGAGACTACGAGAAGAGAACAAACAGATCAGGGTGAGGCCATGCTTGCCTATTTGTTGCAGAGCTCCGACAAAACTGACACACGATTAGCAGTGTACATCTTACACCAGGATCCCAGTTGAGAAAAATTAGACCCTCTCAACGAGCGAATTTAACGGTCAAACTATGAGAATGTTATCTCAGTAGCGAATAGTGGCTTATCAAAGTTAGGTTTGCATTTCACAGCAATTTTACTCTGTGTGGACTTTGCTTTCATTTCAATGTTCTTGGTTCTGACATGAGGCAGGCGGACCTTTGTATACCTCATGAGAGATATGTATAACTACATTCTTACTGACGACATGTGCATTTAGAGCTTCTCCCAAAAAGCAAAGTTCACTATTCGCTCGTTTGCCTATTCTAATTTTTTAATCTATGCTCTGTCACTCTGATCAACTATTTATTGCTCTTTGTAAAATGCTCTAAATGTCACAAGATTGTGTCAAATCTTAAAACAAATTGGTCTTAAGGAAGTATATTGATGGGATAATTTCAACTGAGGCATTTGTTCAAAGAAGCCTGTCGATGAATATGAAATGTCTGTGCTGCGCGTTTATTTTTTCCAAAATCAAGGCATGAATTCAAAATTATGTCAGTGTTTTGGGGGTCGTAGTACAGGGTATATTTAAGTGTTTGAGGTAGAGCAAACTATTTTGAAGGAGTTAAGAAAATATTATGCTGAAAGGCTCGGTCCCCAGAGGCATTACTGTATTGTAATGTTTCTCAGAGCTCTCTGGTGCCAATAGAATTCCACGACCGTTGTATTTACTTTTTTCATAACCGTTTTGATTTGTGTGTGTGCACTGCCTCTTCATGGCAGGAGAACGATGGGCTGCGGAAGCGAAAATTGACGGGGCTTGCGGCCGACTCTCCCTCATCCTCCGTCATGGCGTCCTTGGCCACGAGAGACGAAGGCCTGAGCACCCGTGTGCTGGCTCTGTGCATCCTCTTCTTCGTCATCGGGGTCATCATCGGCAAGCTGGCCCTGTAGACGCACAGACAGACAACACGGTGATGGACGAATGGACAGACAGACGGATGGCTGGTGGCATGGACGGACACGTGTCATTGACGGCAACATGAGGAAGTCTTCTTGGCTTTACATTTTCTCTTGTTCTTATTGTTAACCCTCAAGGCAATATTGTTCTGGCTCGTCATGGCAGAGCGAAAAAGAAACCTTTGAATGTGTTCTGAGAAAACAAAGAAGCTAAACCTTGACTTTTCTGTCTTTCTTTTTTTTTTCTGTGTGTGAAATGATCACCTTCAACTCCAGTGACTCCGTCCATGGCTCTCTATCCTTACGAGCTTGCACGGGTAACAATTAGTGGTGATGTGGCTCAAGGCTTCCATTGATTCCCGACTGATGACACTTAAAACCAACACATTCTCTTATTACTGATAATACACACAGAGATTGAACACTAGTGAAGTGAGCATTTATATTCTGGACTTCCAACTTTGTGTGTGTCGGTTTCTGTATGTGTGTGTTTGTGTATTGCGAGTGAGAGGATGGATGCTTGCAAAAGAAGAGCACATGTCAGATATCCTGTTATAAGTTATTGGGGGTTTTGTTCAGTATCAGCTATCAGAACCATTAAGAGAATATCTTCTAGTCATATGATTAAAAAATGTATTCGGTTTTCCCAGACTGCACTTTGCCAGCAATGGCCCTCCACTTGTGTGCGGAAAGAGTGTAGCCGCCAACTCATTAAACTTCATGCAAAACCAATGTGGACGTTTTCAATAAACACTTGTATGCAACAACAGTTCAAGTTGTCACTGCTTTGTATTTGGCCACCTCTGCCTGCTTCTGAGTCTTGAGTGTTTCTACAATTTGAATTTGAAATTAATTTGTATTTTATGTGAATATATATGTGTACACACAATTGCAAGAAAGATTATGTGAACCCAGTTGCAAAAAGGTCATCTGAAACTAGTATCACACAAATAACAGTTTTTGTATTTTTATTTACTACACAATAAAACCCCTAGGCTAATAATTTTAACCACACAGGCACAGCTAAGTCTTTTTTTATTTAATGCAGTCGGTAAACAATGCCAGGCCCGGGACTGCCAGAATGCCATTAAAGGTCCTAAGTAAGACTGTGCTTTTGTCAAAATACTGATAAAAATAAATAGCATAAAAAGTAATCTATTGAGGGATTTTACTGTAAAAAGTAGGAACGTTCTCAAAATGTTTTGAATGATCCACACTGCTCCTATTTGGAATGAAAAAGTCGGGGGGAAAAAAAATCTGAACTACGGCAAAAGTCGCAGTTTTAGAATAAAAGTTTGAATGGTTTGAATCGGTGGCAAAGGCAAAAAAAGGAACGAAATAATGCAACTATTTTTAGTGTAATGTCTTTAGAATTCACACAATTAACATCCGTCCAGAAAAAAAAAGACATTGTTGATATTTCTGTCGTAACGCATATGTCCGGCAGATGGAGACAAATTACCACTAATGGGTGTCGTCAATGTAGATCGTGACATCACCCGGCCTTGTCCCGGAAATAGAGAAACGTCAACAATCCTCTCGGCAGGGCCGTGTCAAGAGTAGCCAAGCAGCGAGGTATATTTTTGATACTGTATTAGTGTGTAGCATCGCAGCGATGTCGATGTTCGGTAAGATATTTGGCGGGGGAGGCAAAGGAACCAGGGGACCGAACCCCCAGGAGGCGATCCTGAAACTCCGTGAAACCGAGGATATGCTAACTAAGAAGCAGGACTATTTGGAGAAAAAGATTGAGCAAGAGCTACAAACAGCCAAGAAAAACGGCACCAAAAATAAAAGAGGTAAGCTATCCGCTCGCTTTTCTTCCTTCAGCATCTCCTCCGTGTTTTAATAAGCTTGCTATTAATCGTTAGCATGTTATTAGCATGTTAGCCCAATTGGCTAACATCACATAGCGGCCGTCGTAGTTGTTGGCAGCCTCACTTGGCGACCTAATTTTGCCTCTGGAGGAATGAACATTCACGTCAACCAGTCCATTATCTTAGATTTTAGTTTAGTCAGGAGTATACCTAGCTAGGGTTTACACGATCGCTTGTCATGTCAATATTAAGCGAGCATACATATTATGTGTGATAGTCTTTGAAGTAAAAACTAGCCGTATAATTTTTTTTTTAAATAGCAAACAAGGGAGAATATACACACGCAACTTAAAGACGAATTCTGTGAAATGAAAAGGTTAACGGGTGTTACGTAACTGTGTCAAAAGTAAATGCTATAACTCAAAGTAATCAAAGTTCAACTCTGATTACCCTACTCAAATAAGTGATTCATTGTCAACCTGCTCATAGTCATAGTTATTAGACGGACGTATAAGTGACAGGTATCTTAAGCTTAATTTAAGATGCCTAATTTAAAATTTGATTGCCCATACCTTTGAGAAAATCGCTCTACTCAAACGATTAACTCTCGAGTAACTTTCAAAGTATCTTAGGCCACTATTCAGGAGCAAAGTTCTCAGACATTTCCAAAAGCAATTTGTTTCGGTTTTTTTCGGGGATATGCAGATCTGGACGCTTACAATTGTCCAATGTTTTGTTCTTCTTAGCCCTTCTTTTATTATTATTATTATGGTTGATTGTGTCTTTATCCTGTTGGAGACCCATGACCAGCAAATGTGATCAAGCTTTCTAACAGTAAGCAGCACTTTAAGTCTATAACATTTAGGCCTCTCACCAGCAGGCCTGCTGTTTTTTTGTTTTTTTCCTTTGTTGCTTTGTTTTTGATGACCTCCATCTTGTCACACTTATTGGTCTCCTTTGTTGGCGCCTATGACAGTGGCACCCTTTTCTTGGAGCCTATATTATGTTTGCGCTCATGTCATCTGTATGTCTTTTATATACCCTGTGCTGAGAAGCAAAGGAGCCTGAGCTAATATAACGGCGGGCCAGAGGTTGCTTTTTGTTTCAGAGTAGTTGGTATTGTTATAAAAAATAAAAAGGAAAAGCCAACAATCATCAAGAGAAATACCTTGAAACTGATGAGACTGGAATTTGTTGATAAGCCGCACATGCTTTTTAGACAATGTTCTGAGTATGACCCTGAGTATGATCTCAGGGTCATGCATTATTGAGTTGTGTATTGTACTGAATACTGATCATTCCACAGGTTTTTTTTATTTTGACAAAGACACTTTTGTGCATGTGTCAGAAAATTCAATTCTATAGTCATGCTGATGCGTGATTCTCGTCAACTGTCCTTTTTGTAGCTGCTCTGCAGGCTTTGAAAAGAAAGAAGCGCTACGAAAAGCAGCTAGGCCAGATCGATGGCACATTGTCCACCATCGAGTTCCAGAGAGAAGCTCTGGAGAATGCCAACACCAACACTGAAGTGTTGAAGAACATGGGCTTTGCTGCCAAGGCCATGAAGTCCGCCCATGAAAACATGTGAGAGCTGCTGGACACACGATTGATTGATTGATTGATTGATTGATTGATTGATTGATTGATTGATTGATTGATTGATTGATCAAACAAACAGATCGATCGATCGATCGATCTCTGTTTGTTTGTTTGCTTCTTTGTTTGTTTGTTTGTTGATTGATTTATTGATTCATTGAGCACAGACATTGCAACATTGATTATCCCCATAAGCTTGATGATTGTAACGATTTCTCGCCAGTAAATACAGTACTCAAACTAGGGATGTTTGTGTACTCACTGAAACCAATGCCATGGTGCACTTCCTCATTGTTTCAAGTATCGAGCTGGATTTTGCCAAACAGATAGGGGAAGTAACTGACAGTTAATGTACCAAATTGACATCATCAGTAGCTGCACGTGGTTGGAAATACCAAATTGACATCATCAGTAGCTGCACGTGGTTGGAAAATATAGATTCAATTAGCCATGATAATAGAAATGAATTTTCTCGGCCTCAGAATTGAAGATTTGTGATTAAATGCAGAGCTACAAGCCATCCAGTCATCTTATGTCCTCCTCTGTGAACCAGGAAATGGCTTGTTAACATAATGGTGAACCTTGTCTCTGTGCCAAAATTACCTGTTGCATTAGAAAAGATACAGGCATAATAATAATAACAAAACACCTGAATCCGAATTCCCTCATATTATGGCAGAGCCATAATCTTCCCATTTTCTCCTCCTTTAATAAATTTAACGAGCAGTCAATAGTTGTGGGGGGGGGGGTTTCAAAACTGTATGATTGTGTATTTTTCCTTCTTTCTATATTTTTTAACCACATACTGGTCAAAAGGAGTTAGTATAACATGTCAAATAGTGTTAAAAATGTTACCATTTCTGTTGTGAGTTCACACGTTCTGCTCATTGTTGTTTTAGGGACATCGACCAGGTGGATGACCTGATGCAGGACATAACTGAGCAGCAGGAGTTGGCCCAAGAAATCTCTGATGCCATCTCGAAACCCGTTGGCTTTGGAGAAGATCTGGATGAGGTGGGAAGTGCACTGTTTCACAAAGCCTGGCGTTTGTGCTCTATAGAACTAGACTTTGAATGGGGTACATTCACAAAAAACGATCAATGCACTCCTCCTCAAAGTCACAGTCAGAGGATTAAGGCAATCATCTGTGTCCAGACACGCAAAATGTATTTTGTATAATGTATATGCTCATGCAAATCCCAATTGTGGCCCATAGAGGAATAGAAAATCTGATTTGTTTTACTTGAACTCTGCAATATAGTACATACAGCCTAAACGTTTGTGATTACTCGTGCCAATATTCAGTGTCTTTGGTTATCTTGCTCAGGATGAACTTCTTGCTGAGCTGGAGGAGCTTGAACAAGAAGAGCTGGATAATAATTTGCTGGACGTCGAATCAGAGGATGTCACTCTTCCCAATGTGCCTTCTACTTCATTACCTACCAGACCTGGTGAGATGGTGGATGACGACGCTAGGCATTATTGTTTTCTTTTTGTTTGCATTGCCAGGGAGTACATTTAGTTTCATTTACCTCTCACTGTAGGCAGTTGTGTAGAGATGTCAAAGTTAATTGATTAATTCACAAATAATTGATTATCAAATTAATCAACTATTTTAATAATCTTGTAATCGTTTGGGGCAATTTTTTTTTAGCTTGTCCTTTTTTTACCTTACCTCCATATCCTCTGTCAGCCTCTCAACAGCAATCATTCATTAGCGTTAATCACTCTTGTGTTATATTGTTATTTGCTTGTTTTTATCACTAAACAATACCAAATAAACAGAAAATGTAGAGAATAGTTTTGAATTACGCTTTCATGCAAAATAAAGTTTTAACCGATTGATCGATGGAATAATCGATCCTAAAAATATTCAATAGTAATAGCCCTAGAAGTTGCCTGACTAAAGGACTTATCGACAGAGTTACCAAGTAACATGACACTGGCATCACTGCTTGTGACCCCCAAAGTAACATGTATTTGTGTTGTTTATCTGATCATCTTTTTCTGTCTTACCCAAGTGGCAAAGAAAGAGGACGAAGAGGACGATATGGGCGACCTGAAGCGCTGGGGGATGGAAGCCATATAAACACATCATACGACACATCATGCTAAACTGCATCAAAGATGAAGCTGAAAAGAGGAAGGCATGAATGGACTGATAAGATGTTGTGTGTTTGTTTGTGTTGGAAGAAATTGCCTGAACTCAATTTAACACTCCCTCCTCTTTCCCCACCCCTTCGAAAAAAAGCTGATACTGTCTTTCTTTAATCGAGTCTCAGAATGTCCTCAATTTTCTCATTTCAAGGCTTGTCAACAGTGGCTCTGTCATACAGCAAAGGCAAAAATATTTTATGAGAACCTGACACTGAGGGTCCATGTCAGTGTGACATTGTGACATGACTCACATAAACTGTCTGGCACCCTTTTTCTTGTAATTTTCATGGCTTGTGTAAGAGATGCTGCAGGGTAAAGTTATGATCTCTGTTGAATTCAAATCCCATGTGTGTCGTCCCAAATTGTGTGCTTTGTCTTAAAAAAAAAGACCTCATCCTAAAAATAATACCCACCACCCACCTACTTATCAGTGGTTAGTTATTTGCTGTAAATATCGAACATGTCTCTTTTTCTACTAAGAAACTTTTTGCTGTCACTGACAGGCGCTGTTTCAGCTAGGGGTGGGGTGTGCAACAAAACAAAAATTGAGCTGTCAGCAAACACAAAGTATGACAAGAGGAGGAACAAGTTGAGAGCATTTCAACACTCACTCTGATTCAGTGTTTCTCCCTATTAAGGTCCATGTTTCAAATGTTATGTTAGAATAAATAGCAACTATGGTCACTGTTCAACTGGATGCACAATGGGATAGAAAGCTTGTCACTATGCAGGGATTGTCAACCGGTGGTCCGCGGCCCTCGCAAAATTGGAAATGGAAAATAACAATTTTAAAAAATAAAGGGGGGGTAGGGTCAGCTCGTTGGCGCACTGGTTAGCACGTCCGCCTCACAGTTAGGAGGTTCAATTCCACCTCCGGCCCTCCCTGTGTGGAGTTTGCATGTTCTCCCCGTGCCCGTGTGGGTTTCCATCCACATCCCAAAAACATGCTTGGTGGGCCGATTGAGCCCTCCAAATTGCCCCTAGGTGTGAATGCGAGTGTGGGTGGTTGTCGGCTCCTTGTGCCCTGCGATTGGCTGGCAACCGGTTCAGGGTGTCCCCCGCCTACTGCACGATGACCGCTGGGATAGGCTCCAGCACGCCTGCGACCCCTGTGGGGACAAAGCGGTACAGAAAATGGATGGATGGGTGGAAGTGGGTTATTGAATAATTTACCCATCAAAATTATGTCAAATGTAGCTGAGATTCCCAAAATAGATACCGATGCAAATGAACAGCCTGTATAGGTATATCCTCCTTCGATGCAAAATCAAATAATATTCCGCCAAAGCAGTAGTCCCCGAGTTGCTTCTTGGTTATAATGGTGGTTCCTTGGACAAAGCCAGTTGAGAATCCCTGCTCTAATGCATTTTTAACATTGGTTTAATTTGTTTTGGAGTTAAAAAGTGTTAATACAGTTTAAAGATATGGTGTAGATTTTTTACATTGTTGGGAAAATACAACAGAATTAAGATGGAACGAAAGAATACGGGCAAGCATGTATGCATTTCAGTCTTATTTATCCAGATAAGAATATTATTTGCAAGTTCAATAAAAGAAGACAATTATTAATATTTGTGTTACCTCTTTTTTTTTTTTTACTTTGTTGTAGTTTGATTGTGGTTACGTGCTGTGGCGAAGACAACCGTTTTACTAGTCTTCAGAATTTTAACAATACGTAACTGGCGTCATAGGCTAAATGTAGTAAAGATCTTAAATTATTTTAGTCCATTTTTTTTTAGTCGAACTAAATTGAAGGCGATTACTGATATGACTATAGCTACATGGACGTGTAACAAATACTAAAATGTTTCCTGGTCGATAGCTATGGAAAGAACGACTAAAAATTATTTCTTAGTGTATTTTATTATTCTGTATTTTATTTTACAAGCAACGTCGCATTGTAAAGACGTCATCCACGCTGACGCATGCGTACTCCACCTCTATCGCTGACGCAAGATACCTACCGTGTAGAAACGATCGTGAAACAAAAAGTACCAAGGTTTTGGTCACCGGTCCAGTTGCGAACATGTCCGGAGACGAGGTATGTCATTCCGCTTGCTTGCCTTTCACACACTCTAATCTGTAGACGTTTTGGGGTCGACTCTGTGTTGAGCTATCAGGAGATGAGGACGGACGACTTTGGGCCTCGGCACCCCTCCCCGTCCGCAGTAGGTCTCACATGGCCGGTGCCGAGCTAACAACGGCGCGTGACCGCAAAAACAAAACGGCGATTTTGTCATTATTGCTTTGTCACACATCACATCATTGTGCTGAAAGTCACCCTTCGCAAAGGTTTGTCAATATGACTTGTCACCGCTGCTGGAGAACTTTAACCGAATGGAAATGTGCAATGAGCTAGCTTAGCTAGCATTAGCCGTAATATTCCACATCTTGAGCAAGAATAACAACAAATTTTAAAAAAAAATCTTGTGTCGAATTGCTTATTTTGTCTCTATCAATAAAAGAACATGTAAAAGTAAAGTGCCGATATGTGATGCGACATGAAACAGTTGTGATGAAAAGTTAGACCACCCGTTTACATGTTGAGAATGCCCGAACGGAACGAAAGATAAAACTGCAAGATTAAATTGAGAGAATCACGAGAATATAGTCCCAATCATGATAGCAACATTGAAATCGCACAGGACATTTACCGTGACGTAACTTTACGACTATGAAAACAAAAATTAAGTCGTATTTTTATAAGAACAATTGTTCCCATAATAACGTCTCGTAATATTAACATGAAAAATCATAGGAATGGGGTTCTATTTTGCTCATTTGTGTGACCAGAAATAAATTGTAATGTGTAATTTTGTTTGAATAGTTATTTTACCACAACAAAGTTTAAATTTACCCTTGATAGAAAAATACTATTCTAATAACCAATTAATCGCCCACTTAATTAAAAAAAATTGAAGAATAAAATAACTTTCTTTTTTGGTTCCTGAATGGTTATAACTAAAGATATGAATTACATATGTTTTACGGTACATTGTGCTTTAGTGTGCCTTTAACTTGACATTAGAGGGAAAATGTTCTTCTACTGGATATAATTATCTTTATCATGTTGTATCGTGTTAAAGAAAAACAACAATTGAAAGAAAAATCAGGTTTTAATATGAGCCAATCAAATCAGCCGAGCCCTAAAGATGTCACAGCACATTATTGAAGCAAAAATTGTCATTAACCCTGTCCTCCAATTGTTTCCTTCAGATGATTTTTGATCCCAACATGACAAAGAAGAAGAAGAAGAAGAAGAAGCCCTTCATGCTTGATGAGGAAGGAGATGGGGTGGGAGGAGAAGAGGTGAAAGAGGTGGAGGTGAAGGAGGTAGAACCAGAGGCTGGTGATGACAAGGACCTGGACATGGATGATGATGACAGCAGAAAGAAAGGTTAGAATGTCATGTGTGTGTTTTGCAGTAACTATGAAATGTACTACTCCACCTATCCCTGAAGCTTTAATATGATTTGAATCTCAAATAACCAGGTTTGCGCTCCTATTTCCCAGAAACATCTGACGATTTGAATGACCTGAACTTCTTCAATCAGAAGAAAAAGAAAAAGAAACCCAAAAAGGTCTTTGACAATGACATTGAGGAGGGGATGAAAGTAAGCAACTTTTTTTCCCCATAAGTGTTTCAATTTCATCATTTTGGCAAGTTTGAATGATTTTTTTTTTACCCCTTCAAACCAGGAGCTTAAAATTGAGGGAGAACAGAGTGATGTTGTTGAGGAGGATAACTTGGATCTGATGCTTCCTGCCAAAAAGAAGAAGCCCAAAAAAGTGGATTTTGATGAAGGAGAACTTCTTGAAAAAGATGATGGTAATTTGTCACATCACTTCAAGACGATGCACTTCATACCAGCAAGGCCATAGTTCCATCCACCTCACAAAATTCGAATTTACCGATGTGCATGCATAAGAGGGCAACTAACAAAAATAAATCGTGTGCAGGTGAACAGATTTCAGGCACTACTACTTGCACAAAATAATGACATCTGATACAAGAATGGTATATACATTTTTGCCTTTTTGTTTATTACTTATCTTTATTAACATAAAGTCAAAGTCAGCTTTATTGTCAATTTCTCCACATGCCAAAGACACTGAATATGATATGAACTGATAATGAAGTAGCTGGTCAGTAATGCTAACCAAGAACTATGGTTGATGAAAGTCAATTATTTACATACAGAGCAAAAACATACACGATTTCTCATAAAGAAAATAAACTGAACTTACTTGCTACCTTTTTATATGTACAAATCAATCCATACGTCTTTACGCTTGTGTTTATAGATTGTCTTTACTATTTTGTGACAGTGATTAGATTTTTCTTTATTAGTATGTAATGCGGCAATTGTTTTGGTATGTTGATATCCAGCACTGGAAGACGATGAGGGGAAAAACAATGATGGCATTTCATTCAGCTCCACCACAGGACCAGCCTGGGCTGGCTCTGAAAGAGACTACACATACGATGAGGTAACACAAGTCTTCCCAAGACTTCTTTCACATCAACTCCTTGATGGCACATTATTTTTGCCATTTCTTTCCCTGCAATGAGCAACTGTAAAAAAAAAAAGAATTTATTGTGCGTCAAATGTCTTTCAGCTCCTGAACAGAGTTTTCAATATCATGAGGGAAAAGAACCCTGACATGGTGGCGGGAGAGAAGAGGAAGTTTGTGATGAAGCCCCCTCAGGTGGTGCGAGTGGGGACCAAAAAGACCTCTTTTGTCAACTTCACAGATATTTGCAAACTGTAAGCCTCCATTCAGCACGAATCTTATGATTACCTACAGCCCCTTCATTTTCAACGATCATACATTGGTATACATTTGAGTATGTTTTTGTCCATCCGACCACAGGTTGCATCGTCAGCCCAAACATCTCCTTGCCTTCCTATTGGCTGAGCTTGGAACAAGGTCAGTGTCTACATTTGCGCTTTTTATTTCTCGTGTCTTCTCCGTTCAAATTGCAAATCCAAACTACCGGTAAAGGACATTGAGCACACGCAGCATTTTTTATTTTATTTTTTTAATCCTGTGGTGTTTTCACAAAGGTTTCATTTGTTTCATGTCCTTTTAGTGGTTCCATTGACGGTAATAACCAACTTGTGATCAAAGGAAGATTTCAACAGAAACAGATAGAAAACGTCTTGAGGAGATATATCAGTAAGTCAAAACATCACATCACTGTGTACCACTGCAATACAGGGGATGATTTTATGAGCAGAACGTGGGCCAAGTAGTTTTATAAGCCCATTTAGCATGTTTTTTTTTGTACTTTAAGTCTCAATATGGGCCAGAAAGTAAAATGAATTCTTTAATTTAAAGGAATGTATTGCCTATTTATGTTCTGGGGTGGAAAAAACGTATTAACTAGTTTCCATTCAAGATATGGGATCGCACGAAGAAATCCTAGTTGTAGTTAGATGTTGAAGAATGGCCTTCATGAGAACGTTCACTACCCTATGTACGAGAATAATTAATAATACTGTCAACCTCTTTTCATGCTGTTTTATTTAAACTCACTTTAGCAGCAGTTTGCTAGGTGTTGTTAAATTTAAAAAGTGTGATGTTCGTTGAACAATTGTTATGGAACAAGTAAACACGAAATGCACCATGTCCAACGTATTTGTATTTCTTTCCCCACCGAACAGAGGAGTACGTGACGTGCCACACATGTCGCTCCCCCGAAACCATCCTGCAGAAAGACACCCGCCTCTATTTCCTGCAGTGTGAGACGTGCCACTCGCGCTGCTCCGTCGCTAGCATCAAGACCGGTTTCCAGGCCGTGACGGGCAAGAGAGCGCAGCTCCGCGCCAAAGCCAACTGAGGGGTCACCGCGGATGGATTTGCCTCCTTCTCTCTTTTCCTGGCTTCCCCTCCCTCCTCATCAGAAGGGTCAAGGATGCGTCAGGAAGGTTCCTCCATTATAGAAACGGACTTAATGCATTGAAGTGCAGGTGTATTGGGCTTGATAATGGTGTGCTAACCTCGAGTGGGCTGGAGGACGGATGGCTGCCGTCTACACTGTCGAAAGCATTTGGAATATTTTGAACCCCTATACCAGAGGTCACCAATTCCGGTCCTTTGCGTTCGGTGTCCTGCATGTTCTATAAGTCTCCTTGGTGCAACACCTGATTCAAATGATCTGATAATCAGCCAGTTATGAAGAAGTTTGATAACGATCCTGATCATTTGAATTAGGCGTGTTGCAGCAGGAAGACCTATAGAACATGCAGGACACCAGATCCCAAGGACCAGCATTGGTGACCCCTGCTCTATACTTTTTCTGTAATTGTTGATTCCTGCAATAAAATCTGATTTATCAAAAGTTGAATGTTCCCTGTTCTGTTCTCCTACAGGGTCATGTCACAGTTGAAATTCAAATCCATGGTCTCACTTTGGAAGCATGTGCAGTGTTGTGATTTCATACATAAGTGATAAGACTTAGTGACATTACTGCAAACCTCCACAGGGTGAAGGTATCACAACCCACAGTTCCAAGAAGGCAGAAATTATGTATACAGGCCACACCGCAAGATACAACCACTCATCACTAGAGAAAAAATAAGAAGGCCAAATTGCATTTAGCAAAGAATAGAAATGAGCCACAGAAGTTTTAGAACAAATTTGTATGGACTGATAAAACCCAGACCAAAGTGATGAAATGTCCAAAACATGAAGGAAGAAAGGATTTATGATCCAGAAGCTAATCCGTCATGGCATGTGCCCTGCGATTGACGGGACCAGTTCATGCTGTTGTCTGCCTTTCGCCGGATGACAAGCGGTGCTGAAAATGAATTGACAGGTGGAATTCAAGGCTTTAAATTTGAAGTTTTAATGCCGGAAGTAAGCCGTCATTTGCTCATCTCTGATTGGCTTCTCGTTAGAAAAAGAATTTGACGTAATCGACCACACTTTTTCTGTCGGCCATTTCTTTTTTCTCTCAGCGAAGCCAACAAGCAGCAGAAAAAAAAGAGTTCGCGATTAGGTTTGACTGATTCAACATGCCTCGCGTTTACATTGGACGACTTGGCTACCATGTCCGCGAAAAGGACGTGCAGCGGTTTTTTGGCAGCTTTGGCAAGCTCTTGGAAGTGGATTTAAAAAACGGGTGAGTTTCTTGCTGTGGGCCTCGCTTTTTCAACGTCAACCAAAATGTCTGAGGCGCGCTTTTTTTTTTTTTTTTCCTTCAACTACCAGCTTTCGATTTACGCACGCGTTTGACAGCATTTACATATTTTACATACACTTATATATTCAGGAGTGTGATTCTTGCGACACCCACTTATAGTCTTGAACACGGTAGTTGAGTTTTTGTAACTTTATGTGTGACGTTTTTAGTTAAACGCCGCATGGCCAATATGGCGTATGGAGTTCGCTACGATGCTAACGCTAGCTTAGCGCACGAACAGAGTGAAAGCTTGTTCTGATTTGATGTCGTCACGAATATCCACCCCTGCTCAACAGATACGGTTTCGTGGAGTTTGAGGACAACCGGGATGCCGACGACGCCGTGTACGAGCTGAACGGAAAAGATCTGTGCGGCGAGAGGGTGATCGTCGAGCATGCCCGCGGGCCTCGGCGTGACCGGGACAGCTACGGTGGGGGCTCCTGGGGTGATGGCCGCAGTAAGTTCAGTCCGTTACAACAATACCCTGTGAACCACTTCACCTCGAAGGGAGGTGTGGATGTGGACTGCACACAGAATTTGTCGGTTGATTTCTGGTTCTTGCTAACGTTGACTTTACAGAAGGCCTCTTTGGTAACATTCTGCTTTAAGCGGTTTCTTTTTGGGGAACATATGTGCATGTTTGCTAATGTAATCCAATGAGAATTATATATTTCACAGTTAGATTGCCGTACAGTATGACCATTGAATATTAATATTAAAATAAAAAGCATTTGATTGTTACAGTGGAACCTCAAAGCAGTTAATCCGGTGAGTCAGGTCTGCTCGAGCCCGAGATGATCCCTGCCAAACATTGTTCTAAATAATTTAAAATATATTTCTAAAATTATTTTTTCAATGCATCGGTCCAGACCCCTTAAGACCAGAGGGAGACAAAAATCCTCTCGCCAGCTTGCCTTTAAGTTTGCACATGCAAGGGGATGAGACAAATGAGTTTTTCATCAGAATGTTTTATTTCTGTAAATGTATGTGATCAAATGCTTCTTTTGTCATTTCCGTGTTATGAGTAGTTAATTACACTAGCCATCCAAATCGTTTGTTCCCCTCAAGCACATAACGCGTTCATGGTAGTAATATAAAGTATAATATGAATTATAGTAATTTATTCAGTACCTTTATGAATAAAGAGTTGGGTTCAGTCATGGTGGTATTTCTCTCCCCGGAAATGTCTTAGCTATAAAATAGATTGCATGATCAAATCTGTATTACGCACAGTAAAATATAAAAATATTTCTAAAGTGCTAGAAAAGAGTCTAGATATTTTAAGTAAGTGTCAAAAATGTTTAACACAAAGTTGTGTTTGATTAAAGTTTCTGTACCATTCCACACCAAATTTTGCTGGGCTCATGGTGATTCTCGTTTTGTTGTGGTGCGAGTACATTGACAAACACAAAGTGACCACACCAGCATCACTGAGACATCACATCGGACATTTGGGATGTTGGATTTTTGAGTTTCCACTGTATTCCATGTCCATGCAGAACTATTGTTTTCATTAAGTGTTCATCTCATTTGTTGTCATGTGGTGCGCAGCCATATGAGCAATTGATTTTTATTTACAGTTTTTGCTTCTGAGCTTAAATAATAGAACTTGTGAGTTGTTGCACCTCCCTGTCAAGTTCACCTCACTCTTTATCACACTCTGTTACACTTGTTTTGTGTCATTTGTTTGGGAGGGACAACAATTTGTGAGACATACCAGACAGCGAACCAGAGAGCAGGGACTTTGGAGTAGATTATAGCAACAACCATTGTGGCCCCAGGAGAGGAATTGACCAAAAAAGACTTAATTATGACCACTGTAGTTTAGTGTGTGTGGATTTGTGTACCTCACAATCAGTCATTGAATCCACACCAGGGTAATTTTTAATTGACTCATCTGTAGTAGACAAATATTTATTTTCATGTGATGTGCATTTCATTTTTAAAATTTATATCTACTTTTATATTCAACATTAACAAAGTCCTTGATGTTTCAATTTGAAAGAGTCCAGTTGCGGGCTGTGGCTGAGAGTCCATTGAGGCTAAAGATGACTGGCTAAGATGACTGCCTGTCCCGTTTGGCCTTGGCTTTCACCTTTACAATGTGTGTGTGACCTTTGCCCCCCCCTTGATCCTTGGCTGACCTAACCGGAAGCCATGATGACATCAGCCTTTTGCCAATAGACCCGGGGTGATGGTGAGGATTGCCATTGGTTTCTATGTTGACAGCAAACACACGCGGAGCGGCTCTAGTAATCAACTTGCAATCGTTTAATAGTTGTGAGTAAGGTGGAAAAGTAAACTTTTGTCACCTAGCCTCGTTCTTACCTTCCAATTTGATAATGACAAGAACGTCCCATATGGATGCATCCTGTGTGTCTGTGTTACAGGGTTTGGAGGTATTGAAAGAACATCACTGTCCTTTTTCTTTTATGCCACTAAGCCAAAATGCCATAAATCGGAGTAAGAAAAAGGCTTTGTATTGTTGTGGAAAGCTGCAGTGGTGTTCTTTGCAGCAGAACTCAACCACCAAATACACAAAGATCCAAACTTTGTAAAGCTCGCGCAGTGGCTCTGAAGCCTCGTGATTAGATTATGGTGCCAGCCTTTTATTAAATGCACACTTAAGTTGTCCTCATACTAGGCAAAGCTCTGTCACAACCTTGACCAGTGGAATATGTGAAGCCACCGACCGCGGTGTTTCTAAATTTGTCCACATGCTATTGTTTTTCAAGGTAGCAGTTACAGCAGCCGAAGCCGCACAGGAAGGGACAAGTACGGACCCCCCGTTCGTACCGAATACCGTCTGATTGTGGAAAACTTGTCCAGCCGCTGCAGTTGGCAGGACCTCAAGGTACAACTTTGTTTCCTACTGTTTGTCAGTGCTGCTGGCCTCACTCTCCAGTCCTCTCCAGGATTTCATGCGTCAGGCAGGTGAGGTCACTTACGCTGACGCCCACAAGGAGCGTGCCAATGAGGGAGTGATCGAGTTCCGTAGCCATTCAGACATGAAGCGGGCTATCGACAAATTGGATGGGACGGACATCAATGGCAGAAAGATTCGTCTGGTGCCGGACAGGCCCCGCAGGCCAAGGTCCTACTCTGGCAGCCGTTCCAGGTCGGACTGTTTCTTACCGATTTAGACTATTGTTTTTGGTGTATCCCAATTATTAATACATTAGTCTGCATATATTGCCTTTGACAGATCTCGTAGCCGCCGCCGTTCCCGCAGCAGGAGCCGTAGGAGCAGAAGCTCTAGAAGTCGCTCCAGATCCAAATCTCGGTGAGAAAAGTCATTGTCAGTTCTGTGAAACTTGTGGTTTTTGTTTGTTTATTATTTATTTTTTTAACCCCTGGTTGGAATTTCCAGAAAAACAAGATAACCATGGCAAATAATGGACATGGGAAAAAAATCCTCAATACAATCTTTTAAGTGTTAAAAAACATCATAACTATAAATAAGAAACTGTAAAGACATTCAAAGTGCAAGTCAAGTATTTTAAAAAGGTTGCTGTTAAAGGCTTAGTTAGGTAAAAAAATTCAATGTTCTCTCTGTTTAATGTGTTTGGCTTCGCCAGTTAAAACATGGGATTCTGGATAGTATTGATAATAATGAATTGACAAAATGGCCACCCCTCTGAGTTGAATAAGAGGGATATTTGCTGTGTAATTCATATTCCACAAACACAATATTAATTAGAATGCCATGCATAGAATCACGGGACTGCATAGAATTTACTGTAAAGAACATTTTGAATTGACTTCCACCTTAATATATATATATATTTTATTACTTGACACGTTTGCCCGGTCAAGTCAGATTTCACAAAACCCCAAAGAGAAAGCATAGTACAAAACTTAAATCTAACTGCTCAAGATTTGCTGAGGTTTGGTGCGCCACTAGCACACACACGACTGTGACCTGAAGGTGCCCGTAACTTTAATAAATGTTTTGCCACAAATCCATCATAATCTAAATTTTTAAAACTGAAGTGGGTTTCAGTTTGAAACATATATTTTATGACTAAAGATGATTAGAGCAGTAGTGGCTGTGGAGAAATTCGGTTAACTTAAGCCGCTTTCGGTTTCGCTCCATGCAGGTCTGGTTCGCGCAGCCACAAGAGAGCAAGGAAGTCTCGCTCCAAGTCTGGCGAGAGCAAGTCGCGCTCTCGCAACCGCAAGTCCCGTTCGCGGTCCAAATCCCCATCCCGATCCCCCAAGCAAAAATCTAAATCCCGCTCAAAGAGTCGTTCCAAGGTGAAGTCTGAGCGAGATTCCCGTTCCCCGTCCAAGGAGAAAGCTGACGAGAAGTCCCGCAGTCGCTCTGCCTCTCCTGTAGAGAATGGCAACGATGAACGAGAGGCCAAATCCGCATCCCGCTCGCCTTCACCGCGTGAGAATGATCGCAATTCCCCATCCAGAGAGAGGCGTTCAGCCTCCCGCTCAAGATCTCGTTCGCGGTCTAGATCAGCTTCTCAGGATTAGTACAGAATTCACATCGAGTGCCAGTCCTTTGCTGTACATAGCAAGCAGTGTTGACTTTCTGGTTGCTATTTAACAGATCATTCACATCGGTCTTTAAATAATTGTTTCTGTTCTAGTTTCAGTCAGATTCATTGCATCTTTTGCTGGGTCCTACACATCCAGCTGGCTTCCTAATAGATGTGCAAACTAAGTTAAATTAAGTAAGTTATAACTTACTTAATTTTGATTATCTTCCTCCCCACTTTTTCCCGGTTGTAACATGCTTTGGTCTTCTCTTCAAAACATGTATTCATGAAAATGGGTGGTTGGGTTTCATTCAAGCTTCAATGGACTGTTGACAGGCTATGTACAGCGGTGCTCCGATCAATTGGCCGATTTTTGTAAAGTATGTGCCCGACATGTCTATCAATGCCTTTCTTTGCCAATCAGCAACGTTCACCTCACAGCTCGTACTTGGAGATTAGAGACCAGCTTTTGTGCAGTGTAGCAGTCCCTCCTTTAATGAGCAGCTAATGCATGTGATTGAAGTGTGGGCTAATCTCAGTCATAGATAGGTATCAGAATTGGCAGTTTAAAATCCTGATCGGAACACCCCTTGTACAGTAACCGTTGTCTCTAGTCAGAATTACAGGATTTAGGTTTGACATCGCAAAAATATTTGTGATGTCTTTATTTTTCATTTTCCGGATAGAATTGTGTTAAGAGGAATGATTGTTTGGAATGTTTAACAATGTTATCTTTGAACTGTAATACAGCAGAGTTTGGAATGTCTACTTGTGGACTTGTACCAATGATTTTTTTTTTTTTTTTTTTTGGTGCATTTTTTCTTTATGCTGGCATCTCAACTTTTTTTTGTTTTCTATGTCCATTAAAGATCTTAAACTAACGCGTTGGTTTGTGAAGCTTTTCGTTATGTGTCGACAGGACCCACATTCTAGTAATGATATATTATAAGCACGCCTTCGCCAATAAAGCTTGGTAAGAAATTAAAAGGCGGATGCTGCGTTTAGACTACTTCATAAGCACTAATGAATCTAGTTTGGACCGTCACAAAGCGCTGTGGTTCCGTTGAAGTGTCGACTGCTTGCCTAATGCGCCCGCGCATGCGTAGTGTGAGCCCGGGGGCCGCAGGAGAGCAGAGCTGGTAAGCCCAAATTTTCACTTCTAAAATTGCCACAGCCGCGAATCAGCTCAATTTTAGTGATGGTCTGCGTGCAAGTGAGGTGCCGTCGTGATAACAATTGATGTAATGTAAGTGCCTTCCTTGTTCCTCTTTTTCTTAAGCGCTGAGACGTTTTAGCTTTAATAAGGGCACCATCAGCCGCCAAGCTTTTAGCATAATATTAAGAAAATGGCACCGGTTTAATTGTCGTAATTGATTTAATTAGTTGAAAATAGTACAAACGTCTTTGTTTCTATTATAGACCCAAACGCTAGATATTATTACAAGGTTAAAAAAT
This sequence comes from Syngnathus floridae, assembly GCF_059516105.1. NCBI lineage: Eukaryota > Metazoa > Chordata > Actinopteri > Syngnathiformes > Syngnathidae > Syngnathus > Syngnathus floridae. The sequence goes on along the minus strand of NC_142414.1, from coordinate 20,067,742 downwards.
ATTTATATTTTTAGTCAATGTAACCGGAATACGTGTCGGCGTTCATTTTACTAAAAGTCGTTTTTAGATGTTCGGTATTGTTTTTTTCTTTCCTTTTTTTTTTTTTTTTAGCCTTAAGCTTTTCACAACCTCCGCCATTTTAAATGAAGATTTGTCATCTTGTTACATTAATACATTTAGGCGTAATAGTCTGTTTTATTGAATGGCTGTTTTAAAGTCATCGTGTTCCTCATTGTACAAAATAACATTCGTAAGTAAATACTGTAATCACTTTACATATGAACGGTTGAAGAAAACCCATTTAGGGGGTGTCTGCTCAATTTAGTTTTTTTTCCTGAGACAGTGACATTCCTTGGTTACACTTGAGGTCAACAGTATCAAAGCTCTTAATTTAAGAATAGCCTTCAAACCACAATAATAAACATAACAGTGGTGAAAATTTGTTGCACTGGTTACAGTGTCAGTCCAAACCGAACATTAACATTTATTTCAAGGTTTTCCAAAACAACCCCAAAATTCCCATTTATTTTTTTGGTTTATAAACCTTGACTTTAGAGAGAGGTATTAATCTATCGTGTTAATAGTCATCTTCAATCATTAAGCTCATTTTCAGTAAAGTGGTTCCTCAAAGGTCCAAGATAATCCGATATGGATGCTGATCAACCTCCAATTTGTCCAACCTTTTTTTTCTCCCCCTCACGAAAGCTCTTCTAGCTTATTTTTTAATGAAAAATTCAAAGTTGCCTGACTTAAGAGGGTCTAATGAATTTGGTTAAGGAGGGGTGAAGGTCAAAGCTGTAGTTCCATCCAATGTGAGCATTATTATATTTAGTAAAGGCAGAGGTTTTGCTGGATTCCTTGTATCGAATCTGTGAGGTATCATGTGCAACCTTGCAGACTAGTACAGTAATGCTTTATAATGTTTGCTAACTTAAACGTACATCAACGTGGACATCACGTGCTTTATATGCTAGTAGAACCGTCTCTTGCTGATTCGGAAAAGGAAGGTAATCATAATGATACGAGTTCTCATTGTGTTGCAGCACTCCAAATAAAAGCACAGGGCCACTACTATGAGTGCCAAAGTCAACATGGAGTGTCCGCCCAAAGAGCCCGACTGTGCCCCCGTGACCCCGCCAGCCTTGCCCGCACCTTCGCCAGGCGATCCCATCCTTCTCTGCGGGGTAGATAGCGTGGCCAAGAAGCCTCGGCCTCAGATGCACACCACCACTGCTTTGCTCCTACCAGGTGATGACATTGGAATCGTACAACCTAATCTGGACTACATGTAAACACAAAGCCAAACGTGCAGTCGCTCTGAAGTGTTGTTGAATGTCATATCACAGTTATCTTTTGACTGTACTTGACTTTCTTTTTTTTTTTAAGTAGAGCTGGCAAAACCAAATCTAGAAACGTGCTATTATCAGTGACATTTTTAGATTTACAAACAGAGCCGAGCTACTGACGTCGAATAGCATGTGTTCACAGGATAAATAAAACACTTTGAAGACTCGAAGCGTATGAAACCATCTCCTGAAGTGGCTACTTGTTGTTAGGCAGACTTTGTGCCAATATTTGCAATCCAAAAATTGTTTAATGCCACTTGCTCACATTATTGTTTCCTTAGCAACATGGGCTTCAGGGCTCCGATGCACCGCACTGTAAAGGAATGGATAAAGAAAGTCAGCATGAACAAGACAGACACAAAAGCAAAGAACATTTTCCAAAAATTGTTTTAATAATTTATATATACGTATATATATATATATATATATATATATATATATATATATATATATATATATATATATATATATATATATATATTCAACAGCAAATTCACATTTGAATCATAGAATTTTTATTTTTTTTCATCTTCTTGAACTGGTCAGTCTATTTGCCCTTATTACAAAACGGTCACCGTTTGTACTCTCCAGCTCCGGGCCATCAAAAAGTGGAGCTGGCACCAACCATGGCAGTGGCAGACCCGAGTAAAGCAGGCATGGCAACTGAGACAGTCAAGCCCGCTTTGACAGCACAAGTGGCAGGAGCTTGTAGCATCGTTCACGTCCTGGAGTGGAAGGAAGGGATGGCCATCCTTCCTGGGAGTAACCTCAAGGTGTACAGGGAGCCCAATAAGTTATTTTCTGTTAAAACGTATTTAATTTGACTTCGTTGTATATTTATGTGCGATTTCATTTGGTTTGCCTGTAATCTCGTTTAAGTCAAACATTATTAAAATGCTAGTGAACAACAATTTTCAATAACACAACGGGTGTATTAAAGCTGTCAAAAGCCTGACATCGCATTAGTAAACACGGCTATTAACTACACAACGAATAACTGTATAAGTAGCTAAAAGAAAAAAAAAAACAATGTGTGTGCATCTGTTTCTGTGGTTTAGTTCTGTGTCAGCGATGTAGGAGCCTTAAGTACACTGATCACACCAGGGACCCCCAGCACCACCAATGAACCTGCAGCAGGGACTTCTGGTAGACTGATCAACGCAGAGGGCTCTCCACTGGACAAGCCAGGTAAGCCAGACAATTGTGGTTTTTGCAATTGTTGGATAACTTGAAATTAAGACAAATGCACCATTTGTTCATAATGAAATGTGTTACACATGTTTTTAACTATCGTCCAGAATTTAGTAGCACGATAGAGGAATAGAATTGCTTAGAATCCAACTTTATAACCGAATCAGTGCTCTATATGAAGTATGAATTATGATCACAAAGAAATAAATGTGCACAAGGAGTGGTCACTCTAGAATTATTTGCAGTAAGGGATGTCTTCATCATCCAGTTTGATCAGTGTCTGATTTGGCATAGAAGCAAAAGAATGAATACATCCAACAGGCTCGACTGCATTACATGATTTTCTGCATGTAGTGCAATCAAGGTATCATTTACTGTGTACAGAATTAATGAATACTTTCTTTTCATTTGTACTTCACCATAATGACACAACAGTTTGTGTTGTGTGTGTTTTGTGGCTCTGATCTATATGTGGCAACCTGTCATTATATCCACACGTGCTCTATTGACTTTGACAGAGATGATGGCTCCAATGTGACTCTGACAGTGTGCTAGAAACAACACTCACCTCACCAGTCATTTCACTAGGTGTACTTGCATACAGAGCCCTCCGGAATCATTGCCACCCATATTTAAGACAAAATTAAAGCCTTAAGATAAATTCAATTTTTATTGCATGGAGAAACATGCTCTCAACCTGTAAGTTGTAGACGTGCTTCCCTAGACACAGAATCAACCTCCTCCCATGGGCATCCCAGTCCCAAGAACTCACCCCCAGTGAAATTCTGTGGGGTGAGATGAAGAGGAGAGTGCAGGGGATAGACTGCTGGGTGATTTAGAGAAATTTTGCAAGAAGTAATGGTTGAACAGAAGATTGGATTAAAGGTCATAATCACACACACACGCGCACACATTAGAAACTAAAGAACACACCTTAACTGGGATGCCAATGAGTTAAAAACAATTAAACTTAGTCTTCCATGTATGTTTAATGTTACTTTTTTTAATGATGTTCTCTTATTGTCCTCAAGGCATATTGTTCTGAACAGCCAGAACAGAGTTGTGTACCACTTCCATATTCTAAAAAAAATATATCATGGACCTTGTTCATTTGTGTTGTTTCACAGATATGTCGCCTCCTGTGGTCACAGTGAGCAGTGCAGGTGTGGAGCCAGAGAGCTTACTTCAGGTGAAACCGGAGGTCCAAATGGGACTGGGCCAGCAGAACCATGATCCCAAAGCTCAGAAGATTTACAAAGAAGAACTACGCAGAGAGCCTATGGTAGATAAGTACGTTGATGCACCTCCTATTCTGTCACTCAATCACTTTTGGGAGGCGCATGCATTTGGAAGCCAACTGTGCTCCCCAGGAGGAGTGTTGGAGTGGAGAAGGTCCCCGCTGGTGCAAGAGTCTCCTCTTTAAATGTTGATCATCTGAAGCCGATGAGGAAGAGGAAGAGAAAGGAATGTCTGGGGCCCTCTGATGAAGACTCTGACATGGAGGGCATGGTGGGATTTATATTTTACCCATTACTCATATGTAACGTGTTGGAATACAGTACAATACTATATATTGGATTTGTCATGTTATTGGATTAAGTCGGCATGGGTATGGCACTGACTGCCAAAGACTCTTTAACCTTATTAACCTTTGTGTGTGTGTGTGTGTGTGTGTGTGTATGTGTGTGTATATATATGTATATATATATATATATATATATATATATATATATAGTCATATATAAAGAGAACTTCAAAAGAAGGGGCCCATTGCTTCTCTTCCATTGCTGACTCTTACCTGCATATTTAACCTTAACTTGTCCTATTTATCACTTGTAGAAAATAATGTTGGAACAGCATAACAATTATTTTTTTTTTGTAGGAGGACAAAATGGAAGATCTAAAAGCAGATGGCAGATACATCAGAGGTGATGGGATCGATGACCTTTTTATGCTTTTTGTTTACAAGTTTACAACCACTTTGCCTTTTCCATTAAGATTATGTTTATTAGTTTACATCAACTGTTCAGCAATCAGGCAGTACGGTGACATAGTTAGCGTGTGTGCCTCACAGTCAAGAGTTTATGGGTTTGAATCCCAGCTCAGGCCCTTCTGCGTGGATTCTGTTTTTATAGTTTCCAAAGTGAATTAGTAATTATAAAGCTGATAAATGTTGCTAAATTATCTAAAGTGAAATCCCACTTAACATGTTTGGAATGTTAATAATTAGCATTAATAATTAGTAGAATAATTCTTAATGGCTAAAATACGGTGCGTGGAATTTGAGGTTAGATCAGTGAGATCAGCACAGGGCTCATCAACGTCTGAGGCTGACTGCACCCAGAGTACTGAGTAGACGACCATATTTAGACAACTGTCTTCCACTGACATCATTTTGTGCTAAAAGTAGAAAAAGACGGCTTCAAAGCTCCCAGTGAAGTCACAAGGCTTACTGCTGCAATGATCATTGCGTAATTTGGCCACTTTGGTTTGAAGGGGGAGACATGAAGACGGAACCCTGGACGTGGACCCAGTATTTAGAGGAAACCAAAACTATCGCTGCACCCGACAAGCTTTTCCAAGAGGTAGCTTTTCACATATATTCGCATCTGTAGTGTATTTTTAATTTCCATTAAAGAAAAAAAACCCAATACTTTTAATTGTTAGTGTTTAATAAAAAATGTGGTTCAAATTGCTGCCATAATATTCAGTTATGTACAATAATGACATATTGTAAACCTATGACACTGTGACATACTGTTAACTAATTGTAAAAAACTCACAACACAAACTAGTATTCTGTCAGCGAACCGCTAAGAATTGTGCTGGGACCAATATCCGGTCCTGACTCAAAGTACGGGAAAACTGCTTTGACTGTATAATTGCTGTTAGTTTGGAAAAGGCTCATCCGAACACACTGTACTTCTGGATTTATTGTAATTGAGCCCAATGAACATGAGTGAACAGGAAAAAGGATCTGGATTGGGTCCCAGTATGTCACAGTTGCTGCCATCTGCTCTTCCAAATAAATGCACACGTAACCAATAAAGTTACTTTGTAATTCCATTTCTAACAAGCATTTTGTTCTTGTCCAGACTTGGAGAGCACTTGCAGTAAATGAACAAGTGACTAATAAATTTACTTTGTATTTCAATCTCTAAAAAACATTTTGTTCTTGTCCAGACTCAGAGAGCGCCTGCAGTAAAGAACGGCTTCAAACAGGGGATGAAGCTGGAGGGCATCGATCCACAGCACCCGTCTATGTATTTTGTCCTTACTGTGGCCGAGGTAATACGCACTGTGTATTTGTATCTTCATGGCCGACGTTGTGGTGTCAGTTTCAGTCGAGTGCATGATGAAAGCCTTGCAAAGTGCACCGTATAGCGCTTGCTGGCAGTAGGGCTTTTTGACTGTTGTCATCATGCAGGTGTGTGGCTACCGACTCCGTCTCCATTTTGACGGCTACTCTGACTGCCACGACTTTTGGGTGAATGCCAACTCGCCGGATGTGCACCCTGCAGGCTGGTGCGAGAGCACAGGACACAAACTGCACACACCTAAAGGTCAGCAGTGACGACACTCTACCCTCATCCAAAGAGACTAATGAAATGTCGACAATTATAACAGCCTGCTTATTGGGCTTTTATTTAGACAACACTTCCACAGTATTATTCCGTTGATGACATACAGTAGATGTCATCACCACTCCCCAGGTTGTAAAGAAGAAGAGTTTACATGGACCAACTACCTAAGAATGACAAAAGCACAAGTGGCCCCCAAAGAGCTGTTTGCCAGTCCAGGAAGGGTAATTCATTCAAAAAATGATTACATGAAAATATGTTTACATGAATATTATTGATTTACATAATACACAAAAAAGTGTCAGGACACACCTTTTCATCACTTAAGAAATTTATGGGATCACTTAATAAATGTATGGGTTGGCTTTTAACCCTTCCCTGCCTCGTAATTAAGTTCCAATCAGATTGATGTGGTCATTGTCGTGCTTACAGCCGCAATGCCAGTACTTTTTTCACTGTATTGTTTGAGTGTGTATTCATCTTTTTGGCAGAGAGTGTCAAACGAAATATTGCTTACATTCCTATTGTTTCAAGGTTGTTTGCTTCGGGGTTGTACCTAATTGTTGTTCCAGTACCCGACAAAGTTAGCACAAAAACAAAACTCCCCCTGTCAGGAAAAAAGGAGAATTACACAACTTAAAGAGGGCAGTATTGCATATTTGACTGAAGTAGGGAAACTTACTAACATGAATGTTGTACTCCCAAACAATGAAGGCTACAATAAAATAATCTGTCTGAGGTTATAATTTGAATTTTTGAACATAATTCGTGTTTAAATTACTGTTTTACGTACTGTAGCTATGTCGTCCAAATGAAAGTGTTTTTTTAGTCTCATCTTTATGTGGCTTTATGTATTTGTCTCCAGAAGTCTAATTATTGGAACCCACATTTAAAAAATTTTCATTTCTTCTACACATTGGTAATATTCTTTTTTTGCCTGCCGTTTAATAGATTAACACCAAGTGTGACTTCGAGATAGGGATGAAACTTGAGGCAGTTGATCGCATGAACCCCTCCCTCATCTGCGTAGCAACCATCACCGATGTGGTGGACGACCGCTTCCTGGTGCACTTTGACAATTGGGACGACACATACGACTACTGGTGAGCCTAAAAAATCCAGATCTGTGCTTAAGTCCACAATTTCCATTGCTGTTTTTTTCTATTGCTCAAGATGGTCAATGATACTGGTGCAAGGCATCACTTAAACTGAAGATGTTAACAAGACCATGCAAAGATGTGCAAAACTCGTCCAAGGCAAATAAAAGTCACGTAAACTGTAAAAGTACTCTTGACTAAAACTCTGTATTACATTGATGATTTACATTATTTTGTGACCCGAAACCAGATTAGATTTTCACTGAGGGTTTTGTCAAACTGGTTTTTAACTGGGGTGTCAAATATGCAGGTGTGATGCCACCAGTCCATACATTCATCCTATTGGTTGGTGCCAGGAGAGAAATCTGCCCTTAACACCACCCCAAGGTGAGAACATTAATTCTCTTCTTACGTTTTTTTACCTGTAAATATAATTTTCTTGTTACGTTGGTCATACCTTTCCTCATATTCCAATGTATTTGTTGTGTGTTGTTTTCTGAAAACAGTTAACATGGCATGCAATGTAGTGTACAAACAATATGCTTGTCAGCATACACTTACTATATATTAAATAGCACATTTTTACTTATCTAGTGAGGTGTGTATTTAAAGTAGACTCACACACACTTGTGATATCAATGGGAATGCTTTTTTTTTTTTTTGCTCCAGATTATCCCGACCAGGGAGCGTTTTCCTGGTCCCACTACTTACGTGAGACTTGTTCTAAGGCAGTTGCAGCTGACTCATTTAAAATGGTGAGTAACAAGAATACGAAAAATTCAGTAAGAAATCCCTCAAAATGCACTTTCAAGATTGCATTGATTACTGATCATTTCTTTCACCTACCCCGCTACATAAATAAACTTTAGAACCTAAGCATGGGGAAAAAGTAGCATATTCTAGTACAGAAGTTGTGTATTTACAATTACTTTTACTTCTGTCAGAGTCAAGTTATTTCTGTGATTGCTGTGTTTTGTTTTAATTTTTTCATGAACGGATTAGTACCAACAATTTTGTCCACATGTGTACATCTACTGTTGATCTGGTAGAAAAGTTAGATCGTTGGAGGTTTTTTTTCATGTCCTGATGTAGTCAAATCTACTGTCAGAGTGAAACAAATGGTCAAGAGTGCTATGTTCCTGTATACATGCAGCGCCCGGCCCACAACTTCCAGCCTCAGATGAAACTGGAGACTGTGGACAAGAGGAGTCCTGGTCTCATCAGAGTGGCAACGGTGGAGGAAGTCGAGACTCACCGTATCAAGGTATGTGGTTGGTGCGTTTGTGAGCTTTGTGTGAGTAGCCCACCATGGTTGTTCTTCCCTCAGATCCACTATGATGGATGGAGTCACATCTATGACGAGTGGATGGACTCTGATCACCCTGACATCCACCCAGCAGGCTGGTGCGAGGCCACAGGTCACCCGCTTAAACCCCCACCACAGGACGCCAAAACACAGCAGATACACGGTAATTGTGAATGTTGGAAGAAATAGGTTAAGCGACTACACTATAATGCTGGTTGTTTTATACATCACAGCCTATCACGGCAATCCCAAGATATGATGCAAATATTCCCTAATGGTTTAAGTGATAGCAACATGCAATTGTGGAATGACAAGACCAAAAATGGTACAAATAGACATTTTTTAAAAAAAGTCAATCAAGTTCTCCTGTCTCATTTTGTATGTCTTTATTATCATATCTATTCACTTAGGTCCAAGGGAGCCTCCCACTCTGGCCGAGTCCACTTTCCCTCCTTCTGTTCCCTGTAAACCCATCAGCCACACCAGAACCAACAAGTACAACTTTCACAACAGGTGAGTACACTATCTGGATTTGTTTTAAGGTATTCATAATGGGACCGTATGTCAAAAGCATTTCACTAATCAGACAACATCCTTTGAAACAGGAAGTGTCCAACTCCAGGTTGTGACGGTTCAGGTCACGTGACCGGTCGCTTCACAGCGCATCACTGTGTTTCGGGTTGCCCGTTAGCTGAGCGCAACCAAGGCAGGCTTAAGGTGGATCTGTCAGACTCTGAGAGTAAGAGGAGTCTCTTTTTTGGCCAGAGAACCAAGAAGACACATTATCGTGGCAGGTAAAGGTGCATGAGTCTGAGTTTGCGTGATCTTTTCCTTTTTTTTTTCTCTTGACGTTTTTTTCTTTTCCACACAGGATTGGACGTCCACCCAAATATAGGAAGAACCAGCAGAGAGACTATCAGAGTAAGTTAGTTTATATAGCAAAGCTTTACTCCCAGATTTCAGATACTTTATTTCATAACAATGCTATTCATTATAATTGGATGTACTGTTTTATTTATTTGTTTTTTGTATTGTTTTGGTTCTTGCATTTTCTTCTACACTATGCTGTATTTTATTTTTAATGTTTTAATTTCATAGTTTTTGTTCTTTGAATCCGATAACCTGTGGCCTTCAGTGAAATGAAGTGCAGGTAAAATACATTTATTATTATTATTGTTGTTATTATCATTATTATCTAGACCCTTTAAACTGTTGGGTTAGAAATTGGACTGACCCTGGAAGTTGGGTATTTGACCCACCTTTCTGGGTCGGTCCAACTTTTAATCCAAATTGGGTTGTTTATAGCCTAGCATTTTTAAGGGCGTAGTAGGAGTAGTAGGAGTAGTAATAGAAGCATTAACATAAAATGGGAAATCATTTCTTAATTCCAGACCTAGTTAAACAAATATACATGAAATGTGAATTCACATGTCACATGTAATAAATGTAATATATCACAGTCAGCTAAATTGCAATTCTGCAATATACAACAAGTGTTTACTGTAGTAAGTGTTGTGCATTTGTGAAATGATGAAGTATATGGAGCATATAATGAAAGTACATACGTATTGTGATTTATGTTTTGGTCATCAGACATTTCATCCGAATGTGTCTATCCATCATTGTTTGTGTCGGCTCTGAGCGGTCAGTCAGACCGCACTCTGTCCCTGTGCTGGGAGCAACACTGTAAACTTCTACCTGGCGTCCTGGGCATTCCTGCCAGTCAGGTGGCGGCTTGGACCGTGGAGGAGGTAAGATGATCATTTCTTGTCTTGACCACTACTTTGAATATTTCAAGTACTAATTACTGTGATCTTTTGTGTGTCTTCTACTACAGGTCTTCAACTTTGTGCACAATTTAATTGGATGTGAGGATCAGGCCCGTCTCTTTAAAGAAGAGGTATGATGCCCATTTTGAACATGTGACAGGTTCACATTTTAGTCTTGGCCTAATCTCATCAGCCAAATTTCGTCATGAAGTCTCGTCATCAAAGAGCCACGTATTGCTCGTCACTTCACGTTGTCATCATGAAAAAAGAGGCTTCACCTAAATAGTTTCATCATTGTTCATAAAAACAGCACTGGTATCATGAGATCAAAATGATGATTAATATAGTTCGGTAGTAAATCAAAGTTGCACTGAATTGGCCTGTCTAAAATGCTGATTTTGAGAATTGCATTTAAAATACTCTCCTGCTTACTGGTAGTTAAACGTCAATTCTTAATTATGTTGACGACTTGTTTGTGTACGACGCCGTTGTTTGTGTACGACACCATCCCAACCTCAACCCCGTCCCATGGCAGATGATTGACGGCGAGGCCTTCTTACTACTGACTCAGGCCGACATTGTGAAGATCATGAGCGTCAAACTCGGCCCCGCCCTCAAGATTTCCAATGCCATCCTTATGTTCAAGAGCACGGACGAGGCTCTCAAATGACTCAGTTCACCCCTTGGGGTTAGGATGGGGATTATCGTGCAGTCATCACGTGCCAAAATCATTGTGCAAGGCAAAGACCCCTTGCCTGAGCCCTTTTTGTGTGTTTTGTGTCCTGTGACCATCAGGTGTACAAGTAGACTCAAAGGACATTTTAGGATGAGAGTGTCAGACACAATATGGATACCAGGGTGAGTGAGGGAGCATCATAACGTTTTGGCTGAGGAAGAATTGCATCATTCTTCTTAACTTTCCCCAAAAAACGAGTTCATGTTCTGATCGGTCGTATTGGTGATTTAATGGGTGGAAATGACTCAAAGAAGTGACAAAATACTGTAACAAATTGCATTTGCGAATGAAATATCAACACTTTTTTATCCAACAGCAGGATCAAAAATATTTCAATGAGGCAATTGAGTCCCCCCATACTTGAGTAGCAACAGTGCTTAGCACAAACCATCAGAGATTGCCATTTACCTTCACGTACATTTAACATGGCTGATAAGTCACTGTTTAGCATTTCATTCACAGTCCTAGATTCAGCAAATGAAATGCACAAATAGTGACCTTGCCCCAACACATACAGTAATACAAGCGGGAACAAATAGATGTACATAAATAGCAACATTTTTGTGCCGTCTACCGTTAAAAAGAAAAAAAAATCAAGGACAATTGCATATCATTGAGTAAACCAGGACAACAGACATTGTCTTGTGGGTAAAGTTCTGCAGTAAAAACTCATTAAATTTCCTCAAAATAATGTATTCATTTATCACTTTAAGTACATGAGGAGAGGACTCTGCATATTGAATAAATAATTTCAGTCTCATTTCCAGCTGAAAGAGTCCCATTCGTCAAAAAACACCTCTTCAGCTAAATATTTGGCCGTTGTGGGAATTTCATTGAAGGAAACCTCTTTTTCCAATTTTTTTATTGCGACATGAAATCCACAGATCAGCTGGAGAGAACTTGGATTTCTAAATCGCACAACTATTTACTTATTCAGCCCCATTCACAAAAGCACAATCGGTGTTGCCATCTTAGCAGTTTGCTCGACATATCTACCGATTTTTAGGACTGCTGTAGCAACTATTTTTCCAAAAAGCAAACCCCGTACCCCATTTTTAGAACCAGTGACTTATGTGTTGTTAACATTTCTCTTGATTACTGTTACAGCCTAAATGAGGTATTGGTAAAGAGAATATTGATGCGACCCAAATTGTCACAACATGGTAAGTAAATATGATTTGTTAAAATTGAAATGAAAATAACATGGAGCAGTTTCAATGTAGTGTAAAAATGAAGCGTGTGGTCCGTGAGTAAACGACAATGCAGTATACTAGGCCGGCCGTTGAAGCTCTATGAAGCTTCTTTTCTGTGCAATAATAATAATAAAATATATATATATTATAATTGTATTATAATTGAAAAAAAAAATCAGTCTCTGAGCTCTGAAAGTTTGTGACTGATGTATTTTTCAGGATTTCTTTACTATTTGCCTTCTTTTCGGTGTTTTGTGCCTCAAATGTGTACACTTTTGAGTTACCACAAAAAAAACAGTATAGGAGCTCAGTAATAATTCTGAATCTAAATGTTATAACTTTAACTGCATTGTTTTTATGCAACAAATTTTATTTGTGGATGCATTGCCATTGGAGCACAACTGTGAACCCCAAATGGGATATAAGAGTGTTTTAAATAACTATGAACAAGTTTACATTTGTGTGTTCTTTGACAGGTTTACACTTGTGTCATTGTCATGATAGGATTTTGTGTGTTATTTCACTGGAATGTCTTAAGGGCTCTTGGCTTTGTCTTTCTCTGGTATGTGTGCGTGTGCTCAAATGATGTTGAATAACAAATGTCATTCAAATAAATGTCCAAACTTGATCACTTTTTACTTCTTTTGGAGGGCTCACAATTACGCATGGCCACATAATGGGTTGGCATGCACTCTGCGTGTCGCACTATTGACTATAAACGTACTACTTTGCTTATGGCGTATCCCCCTATTGACCATATTGTTATCAACACATGGATGCGGTGCTTCTCGTCTCGCAACATTAGCCTTAGCTGCCATGAGTAAGCATGCAGTAAACAGGAGAACCTCTTAAATTGAACATTTGTGAGGCTGGGTGACCATTGATAGTGTGAAGTTTTCTCATAATATAAATAACCCTAACGCAAGAATTCATTATTTTGCATAGCCCTACAGAAGAAAGAAGGTCGGACAGTAAAATTCTTTTCTATACACCTGTCAATTGCCTGGTAATCATTTAGACCAGGGGTGTGAAACTCATTTTTATCGCGGGCCGCATTGTAGTCATTGCAGTACACACGAAAAAAAAACATCCTGTATGCTGTACTTCTGAAAATACTGTCACTACAGTAAAACCAAAACAACTGGAACGCCTCCTTGAAATTGGACACACACAAGTCACCCCGCCCAATGTTGAATAACTTTCCGCCAATCATTCACTCTCTTGAGGTGTACGACTGGCTTGAGATCAGTCAGTTGTGGGCAAGCAGCAGCTGCTGCACATTTTTTGCTTAGCGCCTTCACGTCGAGGTTGCCTACCTGCACTCACAGGTGAGCACGCCGCACACCTTACACATACTGCTCAGTGCTGACCGAATTTACGTACATGCTTTGAAATGTCATTTTACTGCTGCATTGTTATTCACGTGTTTACTGACCTTTGATTTTGAATGGTGAATCAATAGCGCTTGCGCGCTTGTATTTTTATCAGTAATGCTTATAGGACACTTGGTTTTTACTGTACATTATTTTAATACAAATGTGAGAGTAAAGTCGATTTTTGTATTGCGTTGTAATGTATGCCTAAAGCACAAGATGTTTTATCTTCATTCATAGTTAAAACAAAACATTTGAGTGAACTAAACTAAAACTTTTGCAGTGACATTTGAACTTCAGTAAATCTTGAAAAGTTTGGAGAGTCAACAATTTTAAAACATTCTACCTTGAACAGTTTCAGCCACCATGATTACAAGTTTAGTTTTTCCAAGGCCACTTTTACGATAGGAATATGTGACGAACAATTTTGTCCATGTGGGCATGCAAACGTGTGTGTTCCTGTATGTTGTGACAGCTTAGAGAATGACCCAATACAGTATTTAGCATGTAAACACACACACACACACACACACACACACACTGTATCACATATGCCCTTCAGTTTGTCTCTGTTGGCCCAGCATCTTGTACCTCACAAACTCGACGGACTCGCATCTGCATCACTGCACTCAGCATTAAATTGGTTAATGAACAACACACACAGCAAAAGTGTGTTTCAGTCTCACGACCTACCAATAAACAAAAATTTCACAAAAAGAAAGTGTCACGAAATTGTGACGGTCTCATCATACTTTACTCTCAAATTCTATTCTGTGGTATGACTCGCATGGATACACAGGTTTTTGTTAACTACTAGTGTCAAGGAATTCTGCATGTCACTTTATGTCACTGGTGAAGACACATGACATTATGTAAAACTGGATAATGACACGGGATGAACTCTCACAGCCCTGGTCCAGTGATTGGTAATCACTGGATTAGAGCTAAAATATAAAGTAAGCATCTCTCGTCATCTTTCCAGGTCTATCAAACGGACGCTGGGTTCCCACCGGGAGTGGAATGGATAAGAGCCATGGCCCACTCTAATGTGAGTTTGAGTTGTACTCCTTGTGTCTGTCAAAAACTAGCTACTAGCTAGTCTTTCGTTTTATGCCCGATCCAGCCATTTCACATACTAAATGATTTAAAGGAGAACGTAAATAATTATTCAATGAAGCAGAGAAAAAGTATACAATTGGAATATGAATCTGTTTTACTTTGGTACTGACATCCTCCTCGAAGTAGCGATTGAATTCCAAGTTCTTTATCTTCTGAATTTAAGTTCCAAAGGGCCGCTCGAATCAAATAAAGCATATTAGATCATATTAAAATCCTATTTAGGACAAACAACAGTGTTGAGGTTACTTCCTCTGACAACGGATAGAACCTGGAGACCTAGAGACTAATTAGTTCTCTCAGGACCATGGTTCACTAAATTGATGAATTCATTAAGAAACTGAAATAAAATTAAACAGAATCACAGTTGTATATCTTTACTAAGATTGTGGTGGCTATGCTTTGCATTAAGTTTGAGTTAAGGCTTTTTTCCTTCTATTTCTTGCATTTATTTTCTTAGCTGCGGTCGCCATCCTCTTCTCCTCATGATGAAGTCAACCTGGGTCCTTCAGCAGACCCTCAGTAAGTAGCTTCACCCCTACAAACCATGTGATCCTTCTCCTCTAAATTGTCAGCATGGCAAGTTTATTTGTGCTAGATAATTCAAAATACTTTACAATTCAAAATGCTTTACATAAATATTTAAAGCATTAGAGAAAGTGAAACAAAATATGAAAACATAAAATCATTGTAAAATAATTTAATAAGACTGAAATGATTAAAACCAAGCATCAGTTTCTTTGGAAATATTCAGTGTGATTGACTGTGATTTCTGGGATTCTCTATTCTTATATGGAACACAATGATTCCGCTCATGTTGTTTTCTTCTCAGCGAGTTTTACTAGTTGCTTTTATTGCCAAATAGTTTTTTTAGAGCGGTTGGCCAAGTCACTAAATATAGCAACTAAATCACGAAGCTGTCAACATAGATTCTTTTTCCTAAAGAAACTCTGTTGACAACTTGTTTGTGGAAGCAGTGCGATGATAATGTGTAAATATAGCACTGTTGATAAGGAAGTGAAAATCCGCAAATTGATGCCCTTCCTTAAAATAAGTTTGTAATTGTGTGTGGCTGCCATAAGATGGGGGCAAACCACTTCAGAGAGCATCATAAAACATCAACATCCTGTTTCCAGCATGTACGCAATCATGAGCCCATGTTACATAAACAATTGTGTTCAAGCAAATAATTCAAATGTTCAACATATACACAACACCTTCACATGAGCTTCATCAATAGCATAAGCTAGCATTCTAGCTACACGATAACACAAACTGTTGTACAGTACAATCTTGATTTTATTTGTCATCCAGTATTACTGCACAGTTTTTTTAAGGAGTGTGTGTTGCTGTGCACTGAACATTATAAAGCCTTTAATAAATAACTCTCTGTCTTGTTGCAGTGCCAAGCCTACCGACTTTGACTTCCTGGCTGTCATTGGCAAAGGGACCTTTGGAAAGGTAATACAATTACTTATTCACCTCATGTTGAAATGAACCCATTTTACCCTCTGGAGACCATTCAATTAGCTACTTGGACATTCAATGATATTTCTTTCTGTATGTTTTTTATCATTCAGTAACTTTTCACAATTTGACCATCACATTTATAATAATGTGAATATTTTTTCCATGGATAAGTATCTTCATTATTATAACCTTTTGTCATTGATCATGTGTGACGACTTACAATGTGGTCCCAACATTAAACTTAACTCCATGCAGAACTACCAGAGCTGGGATTTGAAAGCAGAAGCGCAGAACTTTCTTCTTTTGCATTCAATTACAGTATTTTCATTCTTATCATTGCCTTTTGTCACTGGCCACTGTGTGACAAATGTTCCAACAACTTTAAGTTTACCAAGGCAATTGCTTTCGGAGTCATGTCTCTGTTAATAATGACTGCAAAACCTGCAATGATTCATAAACAGTCAAGTACTGTAGATGAATGCTATCAGTGGTCACGTTGTTGTAAATTACCCAAATATGACATAAGAGCGAAGGAAAGTTGAAGTTGACAAGTGCATACACAAAGGTTTCATGAATCATTAACTGTGGAGTCACTTAAGGTCGTCAGTCACCGATGGCAAAGTAATATGAAATGTTACCAGACAATTGTTTAAAGACAACAAACATATCCTTAAATGATTCCTCAAGCGGGATGTCTATTTTCTTTTTTTTTTTCCTTTTCTGGAAACGTAAACCAAGAGCTTGGTGCCTCCAGCAAGACTACATTGACAGTAAACTACACATCTAAATGCAGTCACAATTTTTCCGGAGGCTGAGTGTTTTTTTGTTTTGTTTTTTAATTACAATATGCAGCACAGTGTACAGTGTACAAGGTGGTTTGCCTGTTGGCCATTTTACAGTTTGGATTTTCAAACTTGTGACATTTGCTCCCACATACTGCTTTATCGACGATACTAAATTGTCCTTAGGCGAGTTTGACTGGTTATGTTCCCCACCCAACCAAAATCATCTGAGGATGTAAACTGTACTCTATTTACACTTGTCAGCAAGAGTAACGCGCTTTGTTTAGTGCCTTCCTTCTGGCCAAACGTGATTCAATTTTGTCTGTGTCATATGTTTCCACAGTTCACACAGACATGTGAGGGCTTCTGTGGCCTCGTCCTGGCCGCAGCGCGTCCACATGTCGCTGTCAAGTGTTTACTAAACAAAAAAAAAATTAACACACAAACCTTGCAATGCAGGTCGTGCTAGCCAAGCTCAAAGCCACCAACCAATTCTATGCTGTCAAAGTGCTGCAGAAGAAAGTCATCTTGAAGAAAAAAGAGGTGAGCGTCTTCTATGCCAGGGGTGACCATATTGCCATACCGTACCCTTGGGTGAATAATTTAGGCATAAAAAGGGACGTTTTCCCACATTCACACAAAAAACATCCGGTGGATGTAATGGTGTACTGCATCTCAGAAAGAATTAGAGCGAAAAAAAGATGCACGTAGCTCAACACTAATGATGCAGAGCAACTTCCAGTGTTGTCATCAACATTTGGAAACAACATCAATCTTATCTAATGTGCAATAGGTGTGGTTCAAAGGACGCTATTTATGACTCGCACAAAAGTAAGAGGCACACACATGCAAATCACTACTTGAGAAATTCAGTTTTAGAAAACAAAGATTCAATTCAATTTGGATCTGATCCCAATCCTAACACTTATTGTATTCATGCCAAATCTGATCTGATCCAGTTGTGTGATTTTGGTGTCCTTATCACAGTCACTCAGCCATGATTGAAATGTAGCAAAATAATACAATTCTGAGTTCAAATTTAAAAAGGTTAAACATTTGCACGTGTTCCGGTACAATGATAAGTCAGTGAGCTTCCCTATTTTGCTTTAAAATACAGTGATATTTCTGCAGTTGGAATTTGGTGTGCTCATGCGGTGGTCAATACATCTAAAAATGGATTTATTGTCACGCTGACCAGTTTTGATCTCCATGGTCTGCAGCAAAAAAACATTATGGCGGAACGAAACGTGCTGCTCAAAAGCCTGAAACACCCCTTCCTGGTTCGGCTCCATTACTCCTTCCAGACCTCAGAAAAGCTCTACTTTGTCCTCGACTACGTGAATGGTGGAGAGGTATGACGCAAGCCATCATAACAAGCTTTGAGTCACAGGCTGGGTCGCGCCTTCTTATGCCCTTGCTCTTTCTTTGTGCAGCTCTTCTTTCATCTGCAGCGTGAGAGATGTTTTTCCGAACCTAGAGCGAGGTTCTACGCTGCGGAGGTGGCCAGCGCTATCGGCTACCTTCACTCCCTCAATATTGTCTACAGGTCAGCCTACCTATCTGTCTAGCCAACTCATCCGTCCATCCGTAATCGTCTGTGTGTGTGCTCATCGCAGGGATCTGAAGCCAGAGAATATCCTCTTAGATTCTCAGGTGAATTTTGCCACAATTTTGTCTTCTGTCTATGAACGTTACATAATGTATGTACACACCCTCCTGCATGTTTTTCGTTGTGCAGGGCCATGTGGTGCTGACTGATTTTGGTTTGTGCAAAGAAGGTGTAGAGCCAGACGGAACCACCACAACTTTCTGTGGAACACCAGAAGTAAGTTGAAAGGATATATACTGCATGTCCCAAAAAATCCAGATAACCAAAGATACAGAGATCATAAGAGTTATCCAGATCCAGAATTAGAAATGAAAACATAGCAAGAGCCTGATAAAACATTGTTTACAGAGGTATCAGTGTTTGAACCTGATCTATTTGATTTTTCATGTAAAATTCACATTCAAATTAGTGCCAAATGTGTGATCTGGATCAGATTCAATTTGTTTTTTTATATTGGAACTTCATACAACAAACTGGATCGTTGAGCTCCTACAACAATTAACAGTTTTGATTGATGTCTTTCGAATTAATCATGAAGAGTTGCCCATGATTGATGATTTTGCAAAGTATTTTAGAATTGCCTCTTTTCTTGTCTGAATTTGCATTTTTGCCACCAAAGTACTTAGCACCAGAGGTTCTTCGGAAGGAACCTTATGACAGGACTGTTGACTGGTGGTGTCTTGGAGCTGTGCTTTATGAGATGATTTACAGTCTGGTAAGTGTCTGTGAGGCGTGTGTGTCTGTGCGTGTGTGTGGGTATTTGTGGAGGTAATAACACATGCCTGTTTTCTTTCATGGTAGCCTCCTTTCTACAGCCGTGACGTTGGAAAAATGTATGAAGGCATTCTCCATAAGCCTTTGCTGCTCCCACCAGGGAAGTCTGAGGCTGTGTGCTCCCTGCTGGAGGGTCTCCTGCAGAAGGACCAGCACAGACGCTTTGGGGCCATCGCCGATTTTGTACGTGTTTTTAAATTAGAAGGGGAAAAAACAGAGACCCCAAGACTTAGAAAGCGATTCCAAATTCCAAATCGAGTTGATTTGGTATTTTGAGTATGTTTCATGATGCATTTATGTGTTGTGCTGTACAGTTAGAAATCAAGAACCACACCTTTTTTGCATCAATCAACTGGGACGATATTTACCACAAGAGAGTCACTCCTCCGTTCAACCCGAATGTGGTGAGTGTCAGATCATTACTGTAAGTTTAAAAGGAACTTTTTACACATGTAGGCAATACACTGCCGCCTAGTGGCCAGGTTACATATCAGAAGGAGTCTACATTACAGTACATTGTCTTATTCCTGATGAGCAACTAACTCTCCTACCTCGTGTATGGCAATGTCCCTTCCCACGTTTAGAGGGGCCCTGCCGACACTCAGCATATCGACCCAGAGTTCACAAGAGAAATGGTTCCTAATTCGCTGAGTCGGACGCCGGAATTCAACGCCAGCACGAGTGCCAACAACGCCTTTTACGGCTTCTCCTACGTGGCCAGCGATGACAGCTATCTGTGAGCCAACAGCGTGGGCCCTTGTGTTATATGACGATGTAGCTGACTACTACTCAGTATAAAAGTTCACAATGGGCCCATTTTGTAGCAGAGGTG
Organism: Syngnathus floridae; assembly: GCF_059516105.1. Classification (NCBI taxonomy): domain Eukaryota; kingdom Metazoa; phylum Chordata; class Actinopteri; order Syngnathiformes; family Syngnathidae; genus Syngnathus; species Syngnathus floridae. Next base: position 20,047,567 of record NC_142414.1, on the reverse strand, counting down.
GACTTGAAAGATCCACAGTTAATCCTCGTCAGTTTTATCTATAAAGAACAATGAGGAGGAGAGGGATGTTGATACATTACGTGATCACTATTATTTTTTCTGTGATGTTAAGCAAATGAGTGCAATGTTCTATGTCACGAGGACAACGAATGAAATTTTGCTCCGGCTAATTCCGACTGGTTTTACACTGGGATGTTTGTATATATGTCTATATCTTTAGTGTTCATCAAACTGGTACTGTCCTGTCTAAATAAAAAAATGTTGTGGACAACTCCGGCTAATTCCGACTGGTTTTACACTGGGATGTTTGTATATATGTCTATATCTTTAGTGTTCATCAAACTGGTACTGTCCTATCTAAATAAAAAAATGTTGTGGACACCCAGGACAGATAACAAGTTAACATAACAGACTCATGCAAGCATGCCTTAAAGGACTAAGGGACAAAGAACGTTTTGAGTGAGATTTTTTTAAACATCTCTCTAACATCCTACTTGTCACACTGACTTGATGCATTCTGCTGGGATATTCTTATGCCAAATGGCTTGAGGTGTTTACTTTTAAGCACCGGTAAGCTCAGAACTCTTCTAAATATATTTTACAAGCCACAAGAGAAAGAAAACAGATTTTAGATTGCTTATGGCGCCTTAAAAACAATTGAATAGAGCAAATGTTTCACTTCTAAAACAACATACAGGTGGGTTTGAACAAGTAAACAATTAGCGCTAAGTTACATTTGAGATGGAATGAACTAACGTCTTAATAAATTGGTTGAAACGCTTTCATTGGTCTGCATATATACTGCATACTGCTTGTAATGTGTACTGTCTCATTAATGGTTTCTGTATTGTGCCATGTGAATGTTATTTTAAAGGATACATTGAAAATGTTTATGAATGGAATTTATTGATACAGCTTGGCGACATGTACATTAATGTATTGCCTTGAAGTAGTAATTATATGATCATAAAATATTCGTGTCACTTGTGTTGATTAGTGCTGCTGCATAGTAGCAGAAGAAATGCAGTTTCTATTAATTATTATTATTATTGTTGTTATTTATGCTATGAAAATTTGACTTCTATTATTCCTTAACTCTATGCTATTGTCTTGAATAAATTGAAATTTATTTGCTGTTTTAATCTTGTCCAGACACGATTATAATAATCAAGCCACTGTCACGAAAGCTCTCTCACACTCACTCTCTCTGGTTAAATTATCAAATATATCAAACAAATTTTGAAATATTAAAATGATGATCTTATTTCCATTTAGTCACAGTTTAACACAAAGCTGATATTTTGTACAGGAGGCCATGGCTTCTATTGTATGGATTGCTTCAGGTGGATACACAAATTTATTCTAACTTTTGCCACCCAGCAAATTTATTTTATTATTATTATTTATTTTATTTCTTATTTTCTTATCGTGAACTGTGTTTTCATAGCAATTGTTGCCAACTGAGGAAAATGTGAAAATGTATACTGAAGAAACGAACGTGTCGCTGCAATCAAATCCGACGGATTCCGACATGATTGTACAGGATCGAGAGGTTTTAAGAGATCCCAAAAGGCTTCAAAATGACGTTTGAGAAGAGTCAGGTGTTAGTTTAACCTCTCTTTTTCGCTTATTGACTTTTCTGTTCATATCGGAGTGACAAGGATAACAAAACGTCACGTTTCCAGTGTTGCATTTGCGGTTTTGCCCACAGGTGGCGCTACACTTTTTTGGGAGCATAATTAGCATTTAGCAGCGGAATCACTCATGCGTTCGTGTGAACATGCTAGCTTGCTAGTTGGCACCTGGCTGGAGTTATTTACCCATTTGGACAAATAACGTGAGCATTGTTCCTATAACATATGAACGCTCTACGTGAGCTTAATGTTCTCGTTTTGATTCACGCTTATTCGTTTCTTTTGCGTCTGCTATTATCAGCTCATTTAAGGGAGCTAACGTTAGCTAGCCGTCGTGGAGAGGTACACGTGCATTGAACTGCATCAAAATGTCCTCTCCACCTGAGTCGAACACTATGTGAATGATGTTATAAACATAGAGAAATTGCGGCTTTATTTGCATCCTAATTGGTGAATAGAATGCGGACTCGTATCATCTCTTTGCAAATGTGTAAACAACATAACCATGGTCAGCTACAACATGTTGCCTTTATAAAACTGCCATCTTGGCCAGTTCTTTTAAAGCCAAGGCACACGAAATCTACAGCACACAATCAAACAAAACAGTAACAAATAGAAAAGTTTAACTGCTCTCGTTTCAATTTGCTCAAATGTTTTCACTCAATGTGGGTCTCTTATGACTGTATGGAAACAGGTGAATGGAAACACCCTATGTCTCAAATTCATGTCATAATCAATCGACCACATTTCTTCTAGTCAAGTGTGTCTCCACTGTCTGATATGCAACGTTTGTAGTAACAACGTCGTCACAACAGACAGTGTTGCAGGAAATTTAGATAAGCTCATTATATTGTGAAATTGTTGATCATTTCAACGTTAATTCAGTAAGCATTGTAGTTGCATTTTCTTGTATGTTTTGACAAACTGGAAGAGAAAAATCTACGGTCACATTTTCTGTAAAGAAAAATATATGTAGTATCTGAGAAATTGGGCTTGAGGTAAAAACTTAAATAAATCTAACCACAAAAATTAGCACAAAAAAAAAATTCTTAAGAAAACATTTAATTCGGTGGGAAAATATTTTCTTACAAGGCCATATTGCTTCTTTGTTCCACATTGAGGGTGGCATGAAGACAAGCTGAAAGCCACCTTTTCGCGTTCCTTCTATGCCAGTGGTCCTTAGCCTTGTTGGAGGTACCGAACCCCACCAGTTTCATATGTGCATTCATCGAACCCCTCTTTAGTAAAAAATGAAATAATTGTTTTCAAATTCAAGACATCAATGCTGGTGCACAAAGTAAGCCGTGCATGAACATCACCTTGTTCAAAGTACAAAACCAACGCAATGCATGAATTCAAAACAAATTACATACCTGCAAGTCAATTTGACATCTGCTGTTGCCTTTGCAAGACCAGTCCAGATATGCGTCATCACGAATTTACACGATAAATCGGGTGTTTTCAGACCTCCGCAGTGGAGGCTCTGGCGAACCCCTGAGACGACTCACTGAACCCCTAGGGTTCGATTGAACCCAGGTTAAGAACCACTGTTCTATGCATTTGACATATTTGATGTTTACATTGTGCAAGCTGTGTACTTTCTCCCCAGTGTTTCAGCTCATTGTCAATGTGTATTTACAGTATGGCAGAAAAGGCTGATGTTGCTCTGTGTTTTGACACAGACTCGAGCTCTGTGGACAAGCTTGGCCCCAAAGTAAGATGGACTCTGGAAGAGGTTAGTTGTTATTTGAGTAGGCGCGGGCATCACCAATCTGTGCATATACATAGCTAGATAGATATACATATGCTGTACTGCTTGAATGAAGTGAATCGGTATACAATATTATGAGCTATTTTCCCCTCTATTAGAAAACTGTTACATGAAAAAACACATCTCTCACCTAATTATCTCTAATGTGTAGGATGAAAACCTGAAAATCCTTGTCCAGAATTTTGGAGAACGGAACTGGAAAACTGTTGCTACTCTGTTACCGGTAAGAATCTGTTACAAGAAGATTTCAGCTATGGAACAATTAATAGTGGCCCGATTTTATCCTGGGCCCATATGGCATTGCGTCTCTCCACTACATACATACATCAACACATTCTAGCTTTTTACATCAAATTTTACTTTATACTCATGTGGTGTTTTGTTATAGTGTGCCTCATATATTTGGTATTTTGTGCTGTTCCCCTAAAAGTAAAAACTATACAAAAGTAATATTTTTGTAAAGGGGTATATATTACAGTATGAATATACTAAATGTGAGCTTATAATTGCAAATTGTCGTATTATATCGTGATTACTTATAGATGGAGTCAGTATCAGTTCCGGGCCACAGAAGCTTAGAAATGTAAGAAATTATCTATTTTGTCCCGTTACTTGACAGGGCAAGACAGAATTACAGTGTTTGCAACGCTGGAAAAGTCTGATTGGAAATGTGGTAGCAGAATGCTGGTCCAAAGAGGAAGATGAAAAGGTGACAAATTTCAACTCTCATTCAATAAAACATTTTAGGAATTATGGTACACAGCCAGTGTGGTTTTTCAGATTTTACATCATATTTTCATAATCAAGCAATTGTGCTTTTTTTTCCCCTTGAGCAGATCAAAGAGCTGGTGGGCAGGTTTGGCACCAATCGGTGGAGTATGATTTGCAAGCAGCTGAACGGGCGGATGGAGAATCAGTGTCGTGAGCGTTGGCTGACTCACTTGGAGCCCACGTTAAAGAAGTCCAACTGGACCCACGAGGAGGATCTCATCATTTACAAAGCCCAGTCCGTCTTTGGCAACCGCTGGGCTGAGATTGCCAAGTTGCTTCCTGGAAGGTAGGATGCTTTATTGAGCGTCGGGCCACTTAAAGTCGTTTGGACATTGGCACTGGAACATCCAGTGATGTGTGTGATGTTTGTGTGTGTTTGCAGGACAGAGTACGCGGTGAGGAGCCACTGGAACAACACGCTCAAATCGGAAGCTGAATTGGGCCAGCTCAAAAATAACTCAGAGACCATCTCCGTCGATATTCAGCAGTTTGTGGAAGGAAGGGTATGACAAGAGAATGGCTTTTTGAAATGCTCGTGTCCGCATATTGTTGTTGGTCAGGATTTTTTCTCAATCAAACATGGCCTATTCTTATGTTAGGAGATTATGATACAATTGCATTGATTATATTTTGCAGGTGAAGTTCAAGTGTGACACGCTACTGGACACCATGCCAGTAACTCCCGAAGTGGTAAGCTCCATGTTGCTTCTACAGTATCAGATCCTGAAAAGGTGCTTAAATACATGTCTTGCGAGACTCCTTCTTTTACCTCCTTTACTCTCTGCATTGCTGTAGGTCAAAGATAAGAAAGAAATGCGCAAAATCGCCCAGAAGAAATCCACTGCACCCGGGAACGTTGTCGCATCAAAAAGAACTAGGTCTCCAAAGAGTGCCCCATTGCCCACCCAACCCAGCTCCAGTGGTGTGACAGCCACAGCACCCGCAGCAGCAGAGGCTGTGGATCAGAAAAAGTTAGTTGACGCTGCATTGAGGATGATTGCTGAGGACATGCTGCCGCTCAGGTAGATTTTGAATGATGCCCACTTGAGATGCGTTATTATGTCTCTGATTGCTTCGGGGGACTGACAGAAAGTCTCTTGACATTATGTTCCAAGCAGTGTGCTTAAAATTGTACATCATTTCATTATCCCTCCCAGTTTTGTGGAGGGATCAGGTTTCCGCTCCTTCATGGGCACTATCGGCCCCGAATACCACAAGCTGTCCCAGCGCACCGTCAGCTTACAGCTTTACGACGACGTGGAGAGAACCGTCAGACCTCAGCTCATCCGTGACTTAAAGGCCTGCCTGTGCAAAGCTAAAGATGGACAGGGTGTTATTCATGTGACCTGTGACCTCTGGGCGGGCGCGCAGGCCGATTCGATGGATGAGTCCGTCGTCATCGTGCAGCTCCACTTCATCAGTGAGGCGTGGCAGATCCGCCGGCCGACCGTGGCCTTCCGGCACGTGAGCCGCACAGACCTGAGCGGCGCAGTAGCCAAGGAGCTGGAGGGCGTGCTGCTGGGCTACGGTGTCTTTCCGCAGAGCATCGGCTACGTCCTCGTCAACCACGCCAAAGAAGTGCTAGCTGCAAATAGTGTCTTCTGCGACTACAAGATCATGTGCCCGTCGAACCGTGGGGAGCCCGACGGAGATGAGGTCGTGGCCTTTCTGTCAGACCGGATGCCCGAATCGGAGTCCCCATTTTCAGAGGTCAAGATTGGGACCAAAATCACTTGTGTGGCAAAAACGCTACAGCTGGTGATCACTGAGGCATTGAAGAACTCCAGGGTGGTGGAAAACCTCCTCTCACATGTCCACAATGTCGTGGCGTTCTTCAGGGGCAGCACATACTGGAGTGAGGTATGAAATTGGATGTGCATGCTATGACCCATTTTCATATTATGTCTTCTTACTTATAATTCCAGTTGCCTTGATAGTCTGGATAGTTAAAGTAAATTGCTTGGATTACAAAAGTTGGCCGGTCCACAATTAAATCATGTTGTCGCCTCTCTGTGTCCTGGTGAAGGTTTTGTTAAAGGAGTGTAGTGTGTCTTTGTGTCCGCCCTCCAACCACTGTCGCTGGAACTCCATGATGGTGTCCCTCCGCCGAATGGTGCAGGAGTCGGCTTGGAACGGCATCCTCACCGTCCTGGCGCAAGCTCGTAGCGAGGCCAGTGACACGGCCAGCGCCCCGCCTCTGATCATGGTCAAGAGGGAGCAAGTGCTCGATATCCTGGCTCTTCTGGAGCCCTTCCAGGAAGCCCTGCAGGTATGGAATGATCTGAAGTTATATGCTAGAAGGCAATGTGAGAGTGTCATTTTTTGTCTGCTCTCGTCTTTAGGTCCTGTTAGGAAATGCAGTGGCCATCTCGTATGTCCTGACCTCTCTGGTTAGCCTCGATAAGACATTGGAAGGCTGTAGCACCAACTACACCCACTTCAAAAAGGCCCTGCGCACGGGCCTCCATACTCACTTCCAGTCCCTCATTCACCAGAAAGACGTGATAATGGCTGCTGTGTTCGACCCGAGGAACAAACTGAAGGTACGCTATGTACTCTAACCACCAGATAGTTGACTGGTACCGGTCCATGGGCTATTTGCTACCATGCTGCAGAGATACTGAACAAAAAATATGTTTTGCTGATTTAATGAAAAAAAGTGTTTGGAGAGCTTCTGTGATGGACAGGCCAAATGACTATCTGCAAACAACGTCGTCTGTCTGTCGCTTTTTAAAACTCAAATGTGGCCCTTGAGTATAAAAGCAGTTTTCTACGCAGTTTTTTAAATTTTGTGTCAGTAGTTGCTATTTCTCTTCATAATTCCTTTAGCACTACATCACTAGACGTATGTGACGTCTCACTTGAGGCAAGCCCAATGCTAAATTGAAGTCCTGGATGCTAGCATGTGTTGCTGACAGACTCCTCTGCCATAGAACAAATTTGTTATTGTTTATGCAAATGTATAAGGTAACTTCACACTCCGAGCTGGGATTGTTGACAGTGGAACCGTAGAGGAATGTGAATGTGTTTTGTGATTGGTGGAAACAATGCTCTATTATGATTTTCACACTAAATTGTAATTCTCACTTGTCTTGATCAGACATTCACTGATGAGCACCTTGAAGACCAGACAGGTTTCCTAACACCTCCAACAAAATATGAGGCACGTGTCATTGCGGAGGCGGCACTGGGGAGCCAGGCAGGTGCAACTGATCTGACTTTGACGGCAGAGGAACACCAGAAAAATGAGGAAGGAGACCAGCCGCCGGACAGCAGTGAGGAAACGGCGGCCGTCAGCCTGAAGGAGGCCACTGGGGAGAGCTCGGACGACAACCGTGACTCCATTAATGTCGTCGGCATCAAGCGCAAAGCAGATAACAGCCTCCCCCAGCTTCCATCAAAGACAGTGACCTCAGAACTTGACGTGTACCTGTCTGAGCCACTGTGGGAAAACGGCTCCAGTTTGCTCTACTGGAAATCGGCCACTCGCTTCCCACAACTGCAAGGCATTGCTAAGCGACTTCTGGCAGTACCCGCTACCTCAGGGGGCTTCGACAGGCTTTGCCCGATGGCAGCTTGTATCGTACGGGCCAAACGGAACCGCATGCCACCTCACACCACAGAGAGACTCCTTCTTTACAAAAACTCTTTGAAAACAAAGACTGGCAAAAAGTCCAGTGGGGTCACTAAACACAGAGCGACCAAGTGATTGGGTGATTCTGTGTAATGTATATGCTGATAGCGGCTGCTATGCAAATCATCTTTTTTTTTAACATTGGTTATAAAAAAAATTGCAATTGTCAATTCAGATAGCCACTTGAGTTTTTTCTTTGCAGTAAAGAAAAGAATGGTTAGCACATCTGCCTCACAATTCAGAGTTTTACAGTTTGGCTCTTGACTCCGGTCTTATTGTTCTGCTTGTTATTGGTTGGCTTTACTCTCTGCTACGTTCCAAAATACAAGCATGCTTGAAGACTCTGAATTGTTCATAGAATTGAACGTGACTTTAAATTGCTGTTTGTCTAGTATATGTGCCCTGCAATTGGGCGTCAACCAGATCGGTGGCACACGTCCTCTGGCACAAGGTCAGTTTGATTGGCGCCAGCTCACAAGTGACCCTTATGAGTACATGTGCTATTGAAATTTTTGTAAATAGAAGATTGATTCAGTGTTTACTGCCCATAATAAAAGCTTATGTCAATATAAATCATTCATAATAATTAAGGCAAACTATTAATTACGTTGTTGTCACCTAATTTTAAGACGCTTCTGCCTCTAAAACCACAGACATCGTGACAACTGTTAATTGACCATTACACAAGATTGGGTGACGCTGGTAACTGCAAAGGCAGTATTACATTGTGGTGCTGAACTGGAGGAAACTTGAAATTTGCTACAAGCACCCAAAAGAGAAGCCTCATTTGAAAGATTATATTTGCTGATGCAAATGTGTCTGACAATTTTGTGGATTTATTCCAGGTAAATGTGTTTCTTTTCTCATCAAGTATGCTTGATATCTTAAAAATTTAAGCCAACGTTTGCAAAGTGGTGTTAAAATCACCAGAATTTAGATTATATAATAAACCTCTCCAAAACTTAGTCAGCAATAAAAAAAAAAGGGGGAAATACGGTAACATAAAAGCAAGTACTCTGTTAAAATTGCCAAATAAATATAAAAAATAGATTAATATCATTTTCACTTTCAGGAACACTGCACTGGACTACAAGGAGTGTATAAACACGTTACAAAAATTAAAAATAGGAAACTTTCTGCCTCAATAGCTTTTACGTGCTATTGCGCTTCGTCAGCGCATGTTATTTTGACACTTGTCTGCGCGCAATGATGACGTCAGAGGTTTGGTTCACTTCCGAGGTGATGGCAACCAGTTCTTACACGCGTGTTCTCTCGTTCTCTATATTTCGCCCATCTTCACATTATTTTTGTTCACAGAGAGCCTGAATAAGAACGGTAACGTTACGCAAGGACGTTTCAAATGCCTTTTAGTTTTCACCGCTAGCTCGTGAACGGTTCTCTTTGCCATGGCGCTGTACACGAAAGCCGCTGAGATCCTGGACAAGGTGGACAAGCAACAGGGTGCTCTCAAAACGCTGGTGTATGAAAGTAAATTCTCCAACATCAAGCAGCTCTTCGCTCTCGTCTCCCAGACCCAGAAATTCTCGTCCATCTTGGAGGACATCATTGCGTCCACCAAGCTGCTGAAGTATACCAAGTTGAAGATGCCCCTGGCCAAGGTGTGGAATGGAAATGTTCTATATTTGCTGTCGTACAAACCTATTTCAGTGTGTTTCGGGCAGGGTTAGAATTTTAATTTTATGTCATTTTTATTTTGTTTTGAGTTAACTTTGTGTGTTTTTTTTCCGCGAAAATACGGAAGATTTTGTATCTCAAAATGATTTATATTTTTCACCACAGGTTCTAGTCTTCGACCTGCTCATGGGCCAAGGCCTCAAGTGCGGCGGCTCCTGGAAGGCATTGTTGATGAAGCATCGCTCCAGGCTGCAGACAGAGCTGGCCCTCATGAAAGTCAAGCGAAAGGTCAGCAGGAATGAAGACCTCCTCGCCAGTAACATCAAGGATCCCGTTGGTGACCAGTTGCCCAGGTATGCGCGTGTCAATGTCCTGAAGACCACTATGGAGGACACTGTGGACTACCTCAAGCGGGAGGGCTTCACCTACAAGGGGGAGGCCTCCAAGTTGGATGACTTGAGCCTCACGGCAAGGGAGTTTGTGAAGGACCTTCACCTGCCAGAGGTGCTGGTCTTCCCGCCTAAAACGGACTTCCACGACCACTTCCTGTACAAGGCCGGCCACATTATTCTTCAGGATAAAGCCAGCTGCCTCCCCGCCTTTCTACTCAATCCACCGCCTGGGAGCCACGTCATTGACGCCTGCGCTGCCCCGGGGAATAAAAGCAGCCACCTGGCCGCCATCATGAAGAACAGAGGCCGGCTGTTTGCCTTTGATTTGGATGCCAAGCGTCTGGCCACCATGTCCACCCTCATGCTGCGAGCTGGCATTACTTGTCATCAGCTGGCCAATCAGGACTTCCTCAAGGTGGACCCGGAAAGCAAGTTGTACGGGGGCGTGGAATACATCCTGCTCGATCCCTCTTGCAGCGGTTCAGGTAGAACGTTTCGCCGCTCATATGTTGAAATAATGAGGAGCTTGTCTCAATTTACATTTCATTTTATTTTTACTTCCATTTTCTAGAAGGTTTAATTTTCTAAATTCAGTTTTACAGGTTAGGTGGAAAAGATTGTTATTGGCCTTGGTGTCCCTTTTTGTATATCAAAAAACGAACTGGTTTCTATCCACTGTAAATTTTATATTCAGTCAGTGTGTCCATGTTTGTTTCAGGCATGGTGTGTCTCCAGGACCGCACGTCTGCCGATCCTCAAAACGACGCATCTCGTCTGGCTTCGCTGGCCTCCTTCCAGCTGCGCTGCCTGAACCACGGACTCCGGTTCCCCCGGCTGAAGCGCCTAATCTACTCCACTTGCTCTGTCCACAGCCAGGAGAACGAGGAGGTCGTAACGGCCTGTCTTCAGCAGAACCCCGGCTTCAGGTGCCCCCTTTCAGCCCAGTTCACCAGTCAGTGACGCTTCAAAAATTCCATGTTAGGGCTGTTGCGAATCAGTTTTGAATTGATTTTCTTAGTGACTCTTGGATCGAGTTATCAGTTAATTAAAGAAACAGACTGGGTCTCTCTTAGTGATTTTGAGAACAGACACATTTCGAACTCTGCTAAGAAACGATTCGCTTTATTGTATTTAAACACAAATTAGCTACTATTTGTAACTGTCACTCATCTTAACATGATTTCTAGTCTACAGACACCATGCAGTATATTTCAGATCACAATGCTAGGAATAACTTCATTCCAGCTAGCAATGGTCGGTTTAAAACACCTTACCAGCTTGTGTTTTGCGTACCCGCAGGCTGGTGCCACTGCTTCCTGAGTGGCCTGAACGAGGCCTGCCACCCCTATCTCAGTGTCTCCGGGCAAGCGTCAACGGGATGCGCACGCATGGATTCTTTGTGGCTCTGCTGGAGCGTTGCAATGAAGCTGAGAATCCGATGCCACAGCTAACGCTACAGACAGGGTAGACGATGCTGCATTTGAGAAAACTGAGAAGACAGATGTATCCATTTGATTTTTCACTCTGGATTATTATTTATTTGGACTAATTTATCGGGGCAAACAAAAGACCCTGCTAACAACATTGCAAAAGGTTCCCAAAATAAGATTTCAATTGAAAATATTACATTGGTCAATAGCGTTTCCTATTGTATGTTAACAATAGGCTAACTTTGAACTTGAGTTAGGTTAATAGCAGTGATGAAAGTACTTTTAATGCACATTATGGGAGAAAAATAAACCGCTTCCAGTCTTGATCAATTTGTTTGCGCAATATAGGCATCCCGAGATGACGGTGACCTGCCTGCCTGCATGTGAGAAGACCCCTGAAGCCGCTCCCAGTCCCAACCAGTCTGAACCTTCAGAGTGCGAGGACAAAGCAACGACCTCTGAAGATGGCAAGCTAGGTGAGAAGATGACCAAAAAGAGGAGGAGGAAGCGGAAGAAGAAAGGCAAAAGTGTCATAACTGAATCGAAAGACTGAATTGGCAGCATGTTGTGAACAACGGGATTGCATGACTAATGCTTTTCCATTTTTATTAAAAAGTCTACATGATACAAAAACTTTAAGTGCCTTTTCTAAAGTTCCTGCGGCTCCTTTTGCTTCCAAGTAAACTATTATTTTTCATTGTATTAAATGCACCACATGGCATTTCCATCCATGTTCTCGAGTACTTTACCTTATTAGGTGCTGGGCATTACCATTTCCACACTGCCTGGACACTACTAAGAGATTGAAAATAAAAATGAATTCTAACCTTAGTCCTTGAATAGCTTAGTAGAGCCCCAACCCAATTCATATTCAAAAGACCCCTCTATTTTGAACACAACTGGAATAGCAGTGCAAATCGTAATATCAACGGAAGGGGGCGCTACAACCAAATGTAGATGGCTGGACCTTTATTATTGCACTTTAGTGGCGTGTGTGGTGTCTTTGTTCTTTCTGCTGTGGTCTCTGTCCTCTTTCTTAACATCACACATCCTCCCTCATCTTCTCATTTGATTTCACAGGCTGTCTTCATTATTTGCAACACACTAATTTTGACCTATATTTCAGTCTGAACATAAAATATCCTCCATATTACTCTGATAGGCAGCATAGTTGCAAGGTTCCTCAGACAGCACACATTTTGCAGGGGGTAGTAGTGACTGGGAGGTTAAAATAATGTAAAGTGACTGAAGCTGTTGTGTGTGTGCGTGTGTGTGTGTGTGTGTGTGTTTGTGTATGTTTCTGTTTCTGTCGTGGGCACATCCTTACAGCAGATTGCAGAATGACAGCTGCATGTATGGCTTACAGTGTGTGAAATACACTGTGCATTCGCACGCACACACAGCTGACAACACTTCCAAGACTAGACAAAGTCCTGATGGGCTATAGGCGTGGCGGGGTCAATGGTCATTGCAAACATCACATCTAATAATGTCGTGCTGAATTCAATGTAGCAAGGACATTTAACTGCACAAGACAAAGACAAATGATTTTAATCAGCTCTTCATCGCCAGACTAATGGACAAAACAATTCCAAATATAGTAACATTTCAAAGACTTAACAAGAAAATTAAATGTGAAAACTGGGGGTGAAAGTCTTGGGTGTAATAATTCTGATGATAAAAAAATGTGTGGAATAATGAATTATTCAAAAATAAGTAAATGTTTGAAAACACGATTAAAGAGAATATATATTGTGTATATATTGTAATGTATGTCAAGTGTTATGTAGGTCAGGTTTTTCAAATATTGATTGAAAGCTAGTGTTGGCTCGTGAGTGAACGATTCATTCAAAATAACGAATTTCTTTCAGTGAACGAGAGTGAACGAATCACTTCCTAAAGTAACCACCATCAACTACAATCCAACAAATACAAAATTAAAACATCAATGTCGGCATAACGTGTGTCGGCTGGCATAGCAGCAACGCTGTCTGTCACTCACTTGTGAATCTTCGCAAACGAACCTGAAAATGTCGGTGTACCTCAGAGAGTGTCCAAATGACGTCACAGATCAAACTGTCAATCAGGAGGTGGGGGTGAGGGCGGGTGTGGCACTTTTCACTTTCACTTAAGCTTTTTCCCTAATGAAGTGACCTGTGATTAGGTACACCTCATGGACACTTCAATAAGTACACTACACGAGGTTAAAAAAAAAAAGAATAAATAAATAAGAAAGTGTAGCGAACAATTCGGTGAACGATTCGTTTCAACAAATCTTTTGAGTGAACCGATTCGAAAGGAATGCACATCACTAGTACAAAAGAGTGCAGACGGCCTATTGACACCAGGTCGAAATAGCCGACTGGTTAGTGACACGGGCTCTTGCACGGAAAGACCTTCGTTCGATCCCAGGTGTGAGCATATACCCAAATGTGCTTTTAGAATTGGAACCTCGCTTTGTATGCGTACGCATATGCAAACAAATGCAAGTATTTATGTGTAAATACATAAGGTGTCCCCACCCCAAAGTTGGCGGAGCAAACCAATGTATCACGCCCACTACCTAGGGGGCGGGGTGAAATCCAATATTGTAGGGGGCGGGGCATGAAAAGTTTTAGCTCCTGCAGAACGTGAAAATGATCAAAATCTTTTCACACAGGTGTGTTTAACGAGGGAATCTTGGAAAACATGTTGGAATGCGGCCCTGAGGACTAGAGCTTGACACCTGTGACCTTTGACCATGATATTTGCCTAATAAAGTGGCCTGTTATTAGGTACACTTGAAAATGGCGGTGTACCTAATGGAGTGTCCGTGTGATTCCCTCATTAAGTGCACCTGCGTGAAAAGTTTTAGCTCCTGCAGAGCTAGAAATGACCAAAATCTTTTCACGCAGGTGTGTTTAACGAGGGCAATTTGGAAAACATATTGGAACGCGGCCCCTCGAGGACTGGAGTTCGACACCCCTGGTTTAAGTGAAAAGTGCCACGCCCGCCCTCACCTCCACTTTCTGATTGGCTGGTTGATATGTGACGTCACTTGGACACTCCATTAAGTACACCGCCATTTTCAAGTGTACCTAATAACAGGCCACTTTATTAGGGAAATATCATGGTCAAAGGTCACAGGTGTCAAGCTCTAGTCCTCAGGGCCGCATTCCAACATGTTTTCCAAGATTCCCTTGTTAAGTGCACCCTAATAAAGTGGCCTGTTATTGGGTACACTTGAAAATGGCGGTGTACCTAATGGAGTGTCCGTGTGATTCCCTCGTTAAGTGCACCTGTGTGAAAAGTTTTAGCTCCTGCAGAACATGAAAATGACCAAAATCTTTTCACGCAGGTGCGCTTAACGAAGGAATCACACGGACACTCCATTAGGTACACCGCCATTTTCAAGTGTACCTAATAACAGGCCACTTAATTAGGGAGATGTCATGGTCAAAGGTCACAGGTGTTAAGCTCTAGTCCTTGGGGCCGCATTCCAACATGTTTTCCAAGATTCCCTCGTTAAGTGCACCTGCGTGAAAAGTTTTAGCTCTGCAGAATGTGAAAATGAACCAAATCTCTGAAAAAAGAACGAATCACTTTAGGAAGTGATTCATTCACTCTCGTTCACTGAAAAAATTCGTTGAACGATTCGTTTGAACGAATCTTTTGAGTGAACTGATTCTAAAGATTCAGTTTACTTAAAAGAACTGGAATGCACATCACTATTGAAAGCCTTCTAGGAAAATGATAATGTTCCTACAACTTAGTGGACTGCAGTCATTTAGCACAAATTATGGAATTGCACATTTTGTAATGTTTACTGTATAGAGAGATGGGATTGAATGAAAGTATAAATGCCATATGCAGGAATGAAGTTATACCCAACACATGCAGTCGGTGTGAATATTTTACGAGGTCTTTCAATTATTAACACATATAAAATATGCACAACGCATAGTGGATATGGGCTTTTTTACGGCGGTCCCAAGGACCAGCGATCTGAGCTCCTTGACATGCAGCCAAAGGTTGCATACGAAAAAATGTTTTCGTACAGTGAAATAAATAACATTGTTCCATGTGAATTGTTCTTCTTCTTACATTAATACATAATTGTTGAGAATTAGGAGAAATCTTTAACATGATCAGTGTCTTCATGAATATCATTAATTATTGATGATAAACTAAAAGCTTCCATTTTTAATAGAGCAATGATCCACATTAAATCTGAATATATATAATACAAAATTAAAATAATACCAATAGTTTATGGGTTTTTCTGTGAAACCTATTTTCCTGGGATTAATGTAAAATTTTGTTGGGGAATATGCTGAAGTGAAAATGAGGATTTCATTTTTTTTAACCTGACAAAATGAAGCCCCCCCCCCCCGCTTCATTTTAACAAAGACGCCACCAGATGACACTAAAGCAACCAATATTTTTATATTCGACACGGCTTTTAGTCTGAGCACAAAAGCAACCAATAGGTCGTGAGTACACCAGCGACTAAAGCAGGACAGAATCCCCCCAATCTGCAAATAAATTATAATTGGAAATGCAGTTGTTCACTGTATTTTATGCAAGTTGTATGTTTATTATCCAATTACATCATCTGAAACAGTGTGGTATAGCAGTGCACAATACTATGAACACTGTTTTCAAGTTGTATGTGCTGCAAAAAAAGTGAGACACAAATGTTGTGAAGAAAGCATCCTTTTATTGGTGTGAGACTGTCTTGTCACAAGTGAGGGCCAAAAAGGGTTTAAAAACAGTCAGTGCTCCGAAACAAACCATGTCACTACTAGTAGGTGGGGCTTACAATTGAGAGTGGGTGTGGCGCTGCACCCGAGAAGAGAAGGGTTCCATAAAAATGATTTAAAAACAAAACATCACTTTACTTTGCTCACTTTTACACTACAGCAGTATCAGAACTTTCTTGGGGAGAGAGGAAAGGGGAAAATGGTGCATGTGTGCGCTCCAACACAATTGCATTTGGGTGTCAAAAACATCAATACCAGATTTTAATTTTCAATGTAAAAGGGCTTCTCATGAGGAGTGGGCCAGAAGTCGGCCCCCTTCACTCCCCTTATACGTTTGTTGTCACCATGGCGATAAGACAAAGTTCACCTTCACCGGGGCGCCCCTGCACTCGTTCTCCTCACTTGGCGTTGGCGGCACCGCTGAGCACCTTGCGGACGGCCTGAATGATGGAGTCGCGATCGATGCCAAAGATCTGCAGCAGCTCATGGGGCTTGCCGCTGCGGGGCACCTGCGACACGGCCAGGCGGTGCACGCTGAAACCGCTTTCATTCACCACCGCCGAGCACACTGCCTCGCCGAGACCACCTGGTGAGAAGCACAGCAAAGAGCCACTCTTAAAGGGTTGATCTTTTCCAGATTGTGGGACACTACAGTACAGGTACAGGTCATCAAACAAACTATAACAAGTCAATTAAATGTTCATGCTGGTCCTTAACATATTCGTGTTTCATAACATGATGTCTCAGAGTAGAGTACATATTTCTTGATCATGTGTAATACCTTTGCACAAATATTGTACACAACTGAACAATAATGCTCGTGCTAACACAAGAGGAAGGCTGTCCTGGCTGGTCCACCTTATAAAGAATAATAGAAAGCTACAGTATGCACAGGCACAATAGAGACGTGGACAAAGACATTTTGGACATGTAAATGCATGGCGCTGGTACTGTATGTAGGTCAGCGAGAGCCCATAGGCCAAAGCGGAAATTAAGAAGCTCTGACAAGCTGTGCCAGCTCCCATCCCCCCACCGACATACTGTATTCATGGCTCCCCTCTCATATCCTTCCTGACTCACAAGAATCACACACATTTCTCTTGTCGCACTGTCTGCAGCCTCATCTTTTTTTCTCTCAATCCATTTTTATTTGACTAATTTATTCTGCATCAATCCATTTTATTTAGGAGAGCAAAAGAAATAAAATATTTTGAGCAAAATCGGGAATAGTTAATTGATTCTCTGTAATTATCATCTGAACAAGTCCTAAGCAGGAACCAGATCAACATAACGTGCGTGACAGGTGTTCCACTCCAGTCCAATAGGGGGCAATGCATACTGAATTTTGATTATATTTGCAAGAAAAACATGAGTCTGACACACAGCATAAAACTATCATAACAAGATTTTGTCAAATCTTATCAGGGACATTGTTCGGAATGTATTCTTCTCGACCTCCCTGCGTGGTTTTCACTCCGTGCAAAAAATGAGACCATAGTGGATGACATCACAAGTCAAAATGTATTACTTACCCTCATAGTAGTGGTCTTCAACAGTGATGATGCGCCCCCTGGTGGCCCTGGCGTTGTCAATGATGGTCTTGGAGTCCAATGGTTTAATGGTGAACGGGTCAATCACGCGGATGTTAATTCTCTCTGTGGAAGAGAAAGGAAAGGATTCTTGAGGGGCTGCGTCCACACATTCAAAATACAAAACAAGGTTCTCCGTACCTTTTTTCAGGTGCTCGGCAGCTGCCAGCGCCTCGTGGAGGGTCACCCCCGCGCCAATGACAGTCACATGGTCGTCATTGGTTTTGTACACAACCTGAGGTAGAAGGGAAGATCATACTCAGCTTTGCTATCATGGTGAACTGACAACCAAAAATGGCCAAATTAGTTCATGATAACTGGTAAAATAAGTGAACACTAGAAGCTGGGGTTCTGCAGGTGTATCCCCCTCAATAATTGAAAACGTTTAACCATTCTCTTAAGTCAGAATATCTTGCTTGAGAAAAAGATCACAACTACAATTTCAGTTGCCTTTAATTTACAGTATTTGTTTCATGTCATCCATCAGCTGCACAGGCTGGGGGAAAAAAGAACTAGTCCATTTTGACCAAGTAAGGAGTAGAAAGTAAAAATATTAATGTTTCAAATGCATCGAGTCAAGTTAAAAATTATGAGGAAAAATAAATACGCAGTTAAGTGCATTACAATACAAAGTATTTGAACCTCATTACTTCCCATAACTGCTCGCTGGCCAACAAATGTGTTGAAGAAATATGTTCACACAATAACTTAGTGGCAAATTGTGTGAGACAAATAAACACTACAAACCTTAGCCTGTCCAACGTGGAAGTCCTCGTTGCAGTTGTAGATAATGTTGTTCTCTGGGCGGCTCGTTCGGATGAAACACAGACCCTTGGGGGAGGGGGGACACAACTCACTATTATACTGTGTTTTCAGGGCAGAAAGAAAATGATCCATTTATTCTTTCATTTCCTGCAGCATTTGTCACTACAAAGGGTTGCGGGTGAGCACACTGGGCACGGTACACCCTGGACCGGTCAGCAGCCAATCACAATTCCAGATAGCCAAGGACTTTCGAACATGACATGACCAAACCCAGAAATCAGGTGAGCCACGACGGCCGTTACCTGAGCACTTAGGGATGACGGAAAGTGGGCGTAAAGGACAATATGGCTGCAACCCTATGGGGTTAATATGCTAAATTCATATTCCATATTACTAATCACAATTGTGATTAATATGTGCATTTATCGGTATGATGTCATTTTTTTTAAATATTGTGCAGGTTTAGTTCAATTACTCCATTTGTAACTGTAATAATAATCGGTACCTTTGTATTAGCAGCAAGCTCCACGGCCTTCTCAGTGGAGACACCATCACTAGGGTAGAAGATGGTGGCCCCGGGAATGGCTCTGAACATGGCCAAATCCTCCAGACCCATTTGAGAGGGACCATCCTCTCCTAAACAAGCACACAAAACAAATACATACATGTACACATGAACAGACGTGAAGAGAGAAGCTCATACTATATGTGTAGCATGCTAGCAGCTAAGCATGCATCCAGGTAGTGAGCATGCAGTATACCTGAGGAAGTGGAGGAGAAGGTGAAAGGGAAGGAGGTGGGGAAAGAATCAGATGGCCTCCGTGACTCGTGGGGGGGACACGGGGAGGGAGGTTGCTGATTCCAGAAAGAGGAAGAGGAGGAGGAGGAGAAGGTGACAAGATGGGAGGATCAAGTTAAGGATTCTGGGGAAGTATTAACTAGTGAGTCCTTTAACGTAAAAAAATAAAGTGGCCATGAATCCCCTCCAAAGATCATTCTCAATTTTGATTGGCTGACCGATGGAGACGCCACAGTGGGATCCGCACAGGTTGATGTTGCTCTCAGAGATGGCGGCCATGCGCAGCTGGTCGTAGGCTCGGGAGAAGAAGGTGGCGAATGTGCTGGCAAAGACGACGTTGCGGTCCCGCACGGCGCAACCGATGGCCACGCTCACCTGGGAGATGGAAGTGAGAGTGACAACATTTTGAAGCGCCAGACCATGTGGCTCTTACGTAAATTTCTGAATAATATAATACGTTTGGCATGTCTATAACATTCTTTCTTATCTCCCTTTTCATTGCTTTCTCTGGCCAATATACCTGTAATGTTAGAAATTAGAGAACAGGCCTTGGTTGAAAATGTCCCTATTGTCAAATTTAAGATTTAAATTTTCCCACGTGTGTAAATAATATTTGAGTACAATTAAGAGCAGCATAACTGTAAAATAAAGCTAAAAAAATGACTTTTGTCAGTCTGCACAGACAAAATAAGACAAAAAATAAGTTCTGAGGTCCACTGTGCTTGAAAGGGGAATTGATCTTGTTTCATCTGTCAAGTGTGACATACTAAACTGCTCATGCCTGAGAAAAGCCGAGCATCTGGGCCCATCATACCATGTTTTGCTCAGCGATGTAGCACTCCACGTAGCGGTTGGGGTGTTCGTTCTTAAAGAGCTCGGAGAAGGTAGAGTTCTTGGTATCGCCGTCAAGCGCCACAATGTGGTCATTGGAGCGGCCTAGTTTGGCCAGAGCCATGCCGTACGCCTTCCGGGTGGCGATCTGGTCACAGATGTGCAGACAGACAGACAGACAGACAGACAGACAGACAGACAGACAGACAGACAGACAGACAGACAGACAACACTTCATGATGCAGTTTCAAAGAGGAAATCCCAGTCAGGTTTGCGTGTATAAAAAGGGTCTTCTCATTCAGTTTTGACAACTTTGATCTCTAGTGTGCTTTTATTCAATGAAAAAAGACTTTTTTGAAGTAAAGATAAATTGTCATGTATTTCAGCAAGCGCGGATGGTAGCGCATCTCATTTTGCTTACCTTCTCTCCGGGTTTGTAACTCGGTGCATTGGGCATGCGGATGTTGCGCAGGCTGACGGGCGCGGTGTCCTCGCTGGGCGGCGAAGGATACAGGCGCTTGTTGCAGCTGACCATGCGGCTCTGCAGCTCCTTGATGACGCTGTCGGCCATGTCTTTGGGGAGGGGCTTCCCATGCCAGCCCATTTTATCCTCAGCCGCTGAAAGACGCACATGTCACAGTTGTAGTTTTCATTTTGCAGTGGTGTAAAGGGGAGCAACAGTACAGATAACCCACGGTATGGTCTGTACCTCAGTTTGTGCACCACAGTTTTTAGTACACCTTTTTGTGCAAACAGAAAACACTTTTCTTCTATGAAAACATTGCATTATTTTGTTTTTCAGTGGCATTTTTTAAAACCTGGGATTAATTCAATTCATAATGAATTTTGAAACCCCAATTTTAATTTGAAACCCTACTTTGAAACCCTTAACCTCATTTGAAACTTTACCCCTAATTTTAAACCCTTCTACGAAACCCAAATTCTAGTTTAAAACCCCAAACTTGTTTTAAAAAGCTGACTTTATTTTGAAACCGTATGACGACATTTGACCAATAACACTCACCCCTTAACCTAACGCTAACCCAACCCAAGTGTGAAACCCTAACTTTAATTTGAAACCCTACTTGGAAAGCCTAACCCTAGTTTTAAACCCTTCTACGAAACCTAAACCCTAGTTTAAATGCCTACTTTAAAACCCTAGCCCTAGTTTAAAACGCTGACTTTAGTTTGAAACCGTACTATGACACTTAACCAATAACCCTAACCCCATTTAGAATGCTGTGACAGGTTTTGCCCACATACTATATAACTGGCTCATGCATAAAATCAAACTGACACAAGCGGCTTCAATAAAGGTCAAAGGTTAGAATCATATGGACCATAGACTTAGAATGTTATGACAACTGCTTCTGCACATGTACCGGAGCCCCCCCGACCACACAATAACGCACATTCCCCTCCTTAATCATAACAAAACATTACTACAATAGGCCATTGGTGGATTTATCCTACACATTCTTGGGGATTAAAAGACAGGGTGGGAGTAGATCATCAAGAGCTCCTATTAAATTTCAAAATACATTGAATGTATAGGTTATTAATGAATTAAAATAGCTGGAAAATAATACCTTGTATGCCCTTGCCCTTAATGGTCTTGGCAATGATGGCAAGCGGCTGGTGGCGGGGCTGACCAAAGACCTTACACAACTCTTCCACGCTGTGTCCGTCCACAATGACGGCATGCCACCTGCACAAATATACTCCAACTCTCAACAATGTTTGGAATTTATTCTATTTCAATTGTGAATAGTTTTAAATGTATTTTAAAAAAAAATCTGATGTTCAATCATTTTTTAAATCAAGTACCTACCTCACATTGCATGCAGTTCAGTTATATTTGACACTTGGACAGCAAAATGTTTTTTGAGGTGACGTAATTAATATATAATGTTTGTGAACCACTTTGAACCAGATTTTCCAAATGTACTTTTAGCACAAGTATTATTATTTCCAAGCTGTACATAGTAACAAGCTCACCCGAAGGCCTCGCAGCGTCGTTGGTACTTCTCCACGTGATGCTGCAGAGGCGCCGGGTCACTCTGACCCAGCCGGTTGATGTCCAAGATGGCCACTAAATTGTTCAGCTTGTAGAAGGAGGCGAAGGCCATGGCCTCCCACACCGAACCCTCGGACAGCTCGCCGTCACCCAGCAGACAGAAGACGCGGTAGCTGTGCACAATATCATTCCAGTCATTGATCATTCCCTTCATTTGCATTCTCTTATGTATATGCAATAGCAACTTCAATATCATTTAATTTAATTGACAGACATACAATTTCATTTACAGTGGTCAGTAGGGAATTTTAATCAGAGATGGATTTACGTGACCGTAAATGTATATTTGACGGTCATTAAAAAAAGTCTTTTTTGTTGTTGTTGCACATTAGGTCTTAGAAATGTTTTCCTTTTTTTGTTTTTTAAGGTTGACCTTCAAAAGCTTACACTATAGGAATCGTACCATCCATTGTAAAATATGGCTATGAGTTTTCAGAAAAAAATTCCACCCACTGCTGAACCCAACCCTCAATACATAAGTATTTCTATACTATAATACATATATTAGCACTGGAGAAGCCGAAATTTGGACCAGCTGGGGAATCTTTAGCAGCACCTTTTGAGCACACTCAGGCCTGATGTGATGCTTAAACACACAAAGGCGTTGCGCCCCACCCACTACGACCTCGTCCTCACTCCCGCAGAGTAACGACTGCTGACAGCTTTCCGGTCAAATAGACACGTTCCTATTAAAGCAGTAAGATAGGCAGAGACACTTTGCATTCCAACCTCACACGCAAAGAAACAACAAAGCGCATAGAAGCTAAGGGAAAAAAGAGATGAGCCCAAAGGAATTCCACAAAGGCGGAAGCAACGAGATGGATGGGAGAGCCATGTTCGTTATGAGAGCAACAATCAAGGAAGAACAGCTCTGCGGATTTCCCTCCAGCTGTCACGGGCCTGGCTAGTAGTTTTCCGGATGAATTAAAAAACAAGTATCACACCACAGCAGACATTTTTTAACATGCAGAATGGCAAATTTAAATGAAGTGGAAAAAGTGAAATGAAAAATGACAATATGCTATTAATACGCTAAACACCCACACACCTTCCTTACAATTAAAGAACACATTTCCAGTCAGTACACGTTCCTTCCATTGCCTGTCTGCGTTTCACTCCATCATGTCATATTTCGACATTCATTATGGTGGATTATTGCAGCATCATCACCCTCAACTCTGCTGCATTTGACACGTTCGTTCATGCATACCTTTTGTGCGCTTCTTGATCGACCACACCCTTGCTTGGGTCCATTCCAAGACTCATTTGCTGTACCTTCTGAGAATATTTCAACATTTTCGCCCCAGGAAATATTTTAAAGTCGTAATTGTTTTCCTATTTTCCAATGATGTAGCAGGACATTCTAAATAACGCCATAGTGGTTGATTGTTTGGGACAAGTCGTTTGCTTTTACTGGCCAGTATGCAAGCGTGCGGTGTCAAACTGGAAGCAACCAAATGCAATTCCTTGACCTAGAAAAAGCTACAGACCACTGAAGTAGGTGATGCGAGGTCTCCATGGCAACGGATTTTAGCCATGCCCAGATGGTTACAGGACATGAAAGCCTTGCAGTCGTACAAAATACTAATGTCTCCATTCTCTACATTACAAATCAGTCTCGCATCCTAATGATTCGAAAGGCAATTGGATCAAATTTGGAGCCTTTGTGTTGCATTGAAGTAGAGTGATGAGCTGCTCTGAGCATCACAGCAGGGGGAGGCGGGGGGGGGGGGGGGGGGGGGGCAGAGACCTATGCGGCTTTATGCACGCATGTATGCATGCCGCACACACAGTGGAGCAAACAGTAAAGCAGACGACACAGCAAAAGGGACGGTGTGTACGTTTCCACTTTGGGGAGTGGTGAGGGGGAGTGAAGCAGATGGGGAGATGGGGCGTGGCGGGAGTGCACTTGCATGTGTGCTTATTAGAGCAGAAACAAGTGAGTGCTGACAGCGTGGAGAGAGAGAAAGCGAGAGAGCAAGAGAGAGGGAGAGAAGACCACGGCAGTCACCACACTGGCCTTAAAATTCAAAATGCAGCTTATATACACTTTCTTATTGCCATTCATTTTTTATGATAATGATCTATGGAGGATGTGAGGAGGATGAACGACATAATTAGGTAATCTTGGATGTTAAATCTAAACGTGAGCATGTTAATGTGCATGGTTGGCTTTACAAATGTCAACCCAGAGCGCACCTGTCAGGGTGCGTTTGTTGTAACGCTGCAGGCTAAAATGTCACATCGACACAATGGGCTGCTGTCATTCACAATCTCTTACGCTTTGAGGATGCAAGTCTTGGCAACCATCAATTAATGAATGAATTATTAAAAAATGTGTGAGGGCAGCTGGCACTGAATGTGAATTCATTCTTCTTGGGAATATATTTTGGAAACACCCAAAGTTGTACATTTTTCACAATTTTTTCCCATCTTCTGTGAAAAACAAAAATCAAGTTATTTCACATCTCCGTGTGCATGCTACTGTAAATGTTAAAGGTGTACATTTGTGGCGTAATCATGAAAATGACATCAAGTGTGGTTCAATTGATAGTTTTAACTCAAAGTATTCACAAAACATATATTTTATTTTTTATATTTTTAAAAACAGATGTATGATTTTTTTTGCCTGGGTGCATAACGTTTCATAAAGAACATTTTGTTTTTGCTTAATGTTACTTTTCAATACATAATTCTGCACTGTGAGGTGATGAATTTTGTCTTGGTTCTTTGCGGTCATTGAGTTGCTTTGCTGAAATGTGTTATATCAAAACAAAATGGCATGATAAGCAATAGCCTTTTTGATTAACTCATTTCCCTGAAAAAATCTGTATTGACTGTTTTTTTTTCTTGTCGAATGGGATCAAATACATTTATCAATCAATCAAAAACCAATCATTTTACCTCTCAACCAAATGGGTAAAAACGTGAGCATGGTTTACATTAGGGATTGTCTTTTGTTTTATTCATCTAATTTGTAATTTCTAGTTTCTGATTGTAAAACAACCACAAGAGGGCAGCCGATATTGGTATCGCGGGTTTGTGGGTTACCTGGCCTCGTCAAAGTACTTCCCAGTGTAGGCCATTCCACAGGCAGCTCCCAGACCTTGGCCCAGGGAACCAGTGGCCACATCCACAAACTGCTGCCTCTGTTGTCGCAACAGATGATGGGGTCAAAACACAGGCATAGTTCTCAATGCTAAACATACTTTTCTGTTTGTTGTGTGCATGTTCTCCACATAATCTAGTCTACTAAAATGTTTTCAAAAACATGAATTGAATAATCTAGATTGCCCAAAGGTGTGAATTTGAGTGTGAACAGAGTCCAAAAGCAGCTGGGAAGGGCTAGAAAAAAAGAAAAAACTGTCTGCAGGTTCCTCACCGGGACTGGGTGACCCTCAAGGATGGAGTCGACCTTGCGCAGGTTGAGCAGCTCATGCTCCTTCAGGTAGCCAGTCTCCGCCCACACAGCATAAAGCACAGGGGCGGCATGGCCCTGAAAACATGTGGCAAAGACCAAATTGTCTGTTAGTCCTTCTACTATGTATAATTATCATCAGAAATGAGTCAGTAGAATGTCATTAGAGGTGAGGAATTTTGAACACTATTTTCTCTGCAATAAATGAATGAAATACATTTAGAGGCCCTTCATATGTTTATTCGTGCAGCGGTCCCACCAGACAAGTTCTGATTAGTAACATGGATCTGGACAATGCAAATGTGCTGAAGTACCTTGGAAAGGATGAAGCGGTCGTTGTTGGGGTTGCGAGGGTCTTCAGGTCGGTACTTCATGGTATGAAAGAAGACCACAGACATGATCTCTGCAACACTGCAACATGATGTGGGGTGACTGAAACAGATGAACCAGACATAAGATTATGTGATAGTTTGGTCTAATGTTTGAATAGACCACAGTTAAAGTTTGTCAACGCGACAAAGTACAACAGGCAAAAAAATAATAATCAGTGGTTGATTGTTTCTGTGCATATACTGGGTTATTTCATGCCAAAAATATAGACAGAGTTAAGAGAGGCTCCCCTCTCACGGGCACACACTGGATATTGTCGTTTTCCTGCATGCACACTCTTTAGATATTATATTTTGCAGGTTATTGCCCTTTCCATTTCCACTCTACATGCCAGAAATACCTCACTGCGGCTTTCCTCCATCAAGGCTTAACCTGTCCTGAAAGGGAAAGTGTGATCAAATGAGGGGAGCCACAACCTTAAAAATACTCTGTGAGATGAAGGATGAAATGAAAATGTTCCAGACAGGAAACGTTGCATCTGTTTTGGAAACCCAACATGTATTGAACCTTTCACAATACAGTAGCTGGTGATTCATTAACACAACTGATGAGTCTAAAATCCAGTGAGAGATTTTATTTTGAAAGTCTAACTGGATTTAGTTGTTCGATTGAATCCCGTGCATTTAACGCAACAGCGACTGAAACGCGCTCGCGGGCGCGGCTTAAATCAGGACGCGCGTGAGAGCTCCATTTGGCCTTTCACTGTACAACACGTACCGCCGCTGAGTACATTGGACCGCCAACTGCACCGAATCGGACTTGGCTCCTCCTTTTTCTCCTCCTTCTCCATATATAACCCAACACGGAAGCAGTTCGGACTACTCTTGGCTCTATCTAATCGCATTTATCTTCATTTTAATGTTTGTATTTTAATCAATGCTTGTAGAGCAAAAAATATGACGCGTAAAATATTTGTTTTCCTTTGACGGACCACTGACTGAGTAAAACAATGATTATAATATTTCGATTCCCTACCAACATTAATTAAAAATATGGTAAATATGGTGCATCTGTCATACAGTAATAAACATTCATTTTCAGGAAACAAGGCATTTCTTCTACTCATGCATAAAGTATTTTACAGAACCCGAAACGAATAATCAGAACGGGTGAATACTTGCATGAGTTTACTAAACCATAATCCTTAATCTTTCAGAATTAATGTATTGCCAGAAGACGATCAGAAATACGATACAGCATGATGCGTTTACTTCCCTTGCAGGCAGGTAGAGTACAATATATGAGCAACCATTTTGTGCACTTATTTTTAAATTTTGAGCACGAATCCTTTATTTCACGGAAGATAAAACGTTTAATAAAAGACTTGCATGACAACACAAGTGCATTTTAAACCACAATTTGCATGGATCACGCGTGCATACAAATTCAATGAATTTCCACAACAGTACAATAGGTATAGTACATTCTCTTCATGTTCCATTAAACCACCAAGCAAAGTACAGTACATCGTTGTCGACTATTTTCTGCACGTCTCGAGACAATTCTTACCCGCTGCCCGCCGCAGTGGTCGCCTTGATGGAGTTGATCCGTAGCCTATTGGCGAGGTTCCTGAGCGCCTGCACCGTCTGCTGGTCTGGTTTGTGGTAGTCTTCCATGTTGTACCCGTGTGCCCAGATTAAGATGAGTTAACACCCCCAAAATGGTTCCGCGTGCGCAATGATCGACTGCAGGGGTTAAAAAGGCGGTCGTGCGTCTGCAGCAGAGAGACAGAAGTGAGACGAGTGAGGGAGGGTAGCGATTTGGGGCGGGAGAGGGGGCGTGTTTGCAAGCAAATATGGCTAATCTCGCGCTAAAAACAGCCTGCACTCACTCATACTCCGAAGTGTCACGCACTAGCACAGCCAATAGTATAGGAAGCTTTTGGTTTGAGGCCAAGGTCTCATTCAGGCCGCGCCCACAGTCACAGTCCACTACACCGCAATGCATGCTTGTGATATAGTACTGGGATTCCACTTTATTCACGAGATATAGGGGCCCTCGATTAGCGAAAATCTTTGTATAACGTTCCATGTTGTTCCATATGCGGAAACTCCACAAAGCAGTGCAACGTTCCCCAAATGTTGAGGAAACGAGCCTGTGTATGCATTTAAAATCATTACTATACAGATGAAAGGCTTTAGTATCCACCCACCCATCCATAATCTGATACGTTTATCCTCACGAGAGTCGTGCTGGAGCCTCTTGCATGGAAGCCAATTCCCTCCAATGAAAAAAGAAAGAAAGAAACACCGTGCATTTTGGCCGGGTTAAGGTATTTATTTTATGCATCACTGGTGCACGATCGCGGCGATAGCAGATGATTCCATGTGCATGGCGACATCTGGTGGATTAACACCAAAACTGCACCACCAAAGCTACTCACACTGGGGTTAAAAGCACACAATAAATTGAGTAAATTAAGTTTCCCAGCGGCCACTGGAGACGAAAGCAAGCTAACATAAAATGCGATCGAGGATTTGACAAGATATCCCAGTGTATTCTGGGACATCTGACAGAATTAATTACCAAGGTGACAAAAAGGTAAATGCCGTCTGAATTTCTTATTACTGATCGAAATGGTAAAACGTTGAACAACATTTTCTTCACAATTAGGTGGTGGTTTAATAACACAATGTACACCGTTCATATTCATTTTAAAAGATATAAAAATGTAATTGTACTTGGTGTACAAATGCAGTTTACAACACCTCAACCATGAATGGTTTATACTTACAAGAAGATAGACAGCCCTCTCATTACCCTTAGAGAAAGTAATAATCATAATAATGATAGTAATAATAATAATAATAATAAAAAGGTTTGTCACATTCCTTTAATAACCAAAATACCCAGAATAACAAAAATTACAAAAACACCTCTACATTTTGGTCAGAAAAAAGAAAAATAATTATAGTTTTCCAAATATTAACTCAATCGGACATTTGACTATTGAAACCTTAAAAGTATTACTGTGTGGATATATATATAGATACATATGTTGTATGATTAATAATCGCTACATTTTGTTTTCTTAATGCAGTTCTCACCATTTTTTAAACGAAAATCTGGGCTTCATGTGCTACTTGGCTATAAAACAGTCTTTGACATTAGGTTCAAAACTTCGGTTATGTGACAAGTTGCGCTCCTGGCCTATATAACATTAAGACACTTGGGATGACTGGCATAACATTTTAACAACTGATTTTAAAGTCAACACTATTCACTAAAAATCCATTTTGCTTGACTCCAACTCAATGTAAACATTTGGGTAATTTACTGCCAGCTTTACTGACTATTACCACAACCGAGCCACTATCTTAAAATGAACTGAAAATGTAATGGCTGGACACAAACAAAAAAAGAAAGTGGAGGGAAAAATAACTAGATTGGTGTGCCTTCTGAAAGGTAGCTTTAAAAACTAGACTTTGTTTTTCAGTTTGTTCACAAGAAAACACACAAGAACTCCCGGCAGTTACAGAGATTTATAAGGACAAACATATGTTGCTGTTGTATCCACAGCTGGAACAAGAAAAATGACAATTAGCATCTCCCAATAGGACAAGGTGTCAAAAAATAAAAATTCAATGTCCAGAGCCTAAAAGTTCAGGGTCTCATGAATCAGGTTGAGAAAGAAGGGGAAATAAAGTTCCATCTTCTGGACGTGCTCCTGTACTATGACAAAACTCAATGGCCTATCGTGCAGAGAGTCTGTTGTCAGTCTCACATGAGCTGCTTGTGGTTCGAAAGGCATGTTTGAGAGTTGGAGAGTCAGAGCTTCAGGTTGCTGAAGTCCTTGGACAGACTCCGCAGGTACGTGTCGTGAATGGCTCCAAGGAAGGTCGGGTCATTCTGCATGGTGACAACATGAATTACGTTACGAAACTGGGTGGAAGCGTCGCCAAACCCTGTCATCATCTCAAGAACATTCCGGATAATTTGAACAGTTCAGCGCTGGTTTAGCATGTCTTAGCCTGAACATTTTGTCTCCTGTTAAATAATTTTCATCCTTCTCTTGTGTTAATGATAGTTAATATTTTTCACAAAACTCGTCTATGAGAATACTGTACCTTAATAAGGTGTATGAGAGTCTTCTGGAGCTGAGCTTTGCTGCAGGAGGGCTGTGGGGCCTCCATAGAACCTCCGGAGGCGGTTGGGAGTTCTGAGGCGGGTGGAGGGACTATCGTGGCAGCTGCCTTACTGAGGGACTGCTGGAAGGCGCTAGGTGACAGAAGCACAGCAGGATCCGACCCAGGTAGGGCAAGACCGGGACGCATAGAGATGGTCTGCAAGCAGGACAGACAAAAAAAAGCACCTTCTGAATAACACAAATGAACTGATTGATGCGTCTGTGAAGAGAGGTTGGCAACTCACTGATAGAGGTTTGATTATGTTTGGGGCCTTAGCGAGAGCATCCATCTCTTGTGTGAGCTGGAGGACTGGTTCCCTCATACGTTCTTGGAAGTTGAGGGGTGGTACCAGGGTGCTCGGCAGGAAATTTGGTGCTAGGATGGGTTTGTGGCTTTCCGCATTCAGAGACTGGACTAGTAGGTCCTGTTCCAAATAGGCCCGGGAAGCCGCTGATGGCGCTGCAGACCCAGTGGGAACAGTTTGAGCTTGCGAACCTGCTGGTGGCACCATGAGAGGTAAGAGTGGGCCGTGAGATCGATGCTCGGCCGCTGGGCACGCCGGCCGGAAAACACTGCTTGGATGTAGTGCATAAGATGCTGGGAGCACGCTGTGTTCTTGGCGAACCTGGTTTGATCCAGGATCTCGGGAGGCAAAGAGGGGAGGACAAAGGGGGCTTTGGTGGACTGGCGGGGGATAGGTGTGGTTCTGGGGGTAAGTTACTGGCGGCTCGCTGGAAGCAGTGGTGGGGTTTTGGGTCGGCATGGCTGGCAGTGATGGGTCCTTTGGGATGGATGAGCCAAAAAGTTCCTCCACTGTGATCTGCTTGACCATTGTATGACTTTTCTGATGGGCAAAGAAGAAAAGGTGAACAATTAGGTGAACAATTCAAACAAATTCAAAAATAGTGTGTGAATGAAAATAATTAAATGTGATTATTAATTAAAGGTCAGATGCTGCAACATTGAATTATATTCAATCTAGAATTTGCGACTTGTTTATTTTATGTATGATTTTATTAAACGTCATTCAATTGGCAGAGACGTGCTTTCCTATTTATTTATGTATAATTGATTGCATACCTTATCAGGCAGCTGAGAACTGTGGATGTGATCTAAAGTTCCAGTGGCGTTCAACTCTGTAGATACATTAGCATCCCTGGACTGAGCCTGCATGACAGGCACAAACAAGCTCAATTAGTTTTTGGAAAAAGAAAAAAAAAGAAAGGAGGAGGTTTTTTAGGAGAGCAATAGGGATTAAAGATTAAGCGTAGAGCCTTAAAATACAGAGAATTTTGAAAACTGATGCAAATTGTTTGTGTTAAATGTTTGTGTTGTCTTGTGTCAAACGTTAAATTTTGTCTGTGTTACACAGCTACATAGGTAATGTAATGCTTGCACGCTTGGAAAGCCAAGCATCAATATTATTGAACCTACAAACCTTCTGGTATTCCTCCTTGGCTTTGCTAAGCAACTCCATGATGTCCCTGGGTCGTGCTTCAGCCACACCATTGGGCCGCCGGGGCTCCGCCTTCTCTGGTGATTTCCTTCGGGCATGTTCAGCTTCTAGTTTGACAATTCTGAGACGAACAGGTGACATAGAGTGAGAAAGTTGACACACGACCCTTATTACACTGACTGCATATGTAAGAATGCCAACACACAATGAGCTTACTTTACTATCCTAATATAGTAGCAGAAGACCCTTATCTACGTGGCTGCAGTGAACCCCTAAATAATTACAGTTTGGCAAGTGCAAATTCAGCTATTGGCATCATATATTGGGGGCATTTGATACTAAAGTGAGCTGGTGCTTCAACTAAGAAAAAAAAAACAAGTAACAATTTGCTGCTACCTTGTGGTATTACAGAAAAATGAATTGTTTCCATCTGGACTTTGAATAACCAAAGAGTACATTTAAACAAGGCTCTGTTTCCAAAAGTTTGGAGACCGTGTTCGGAGCATATATCCAAAAGCACCGACGATTAGGGCCCAGGGATTTGGAATGCTCTTTGAGCTTTACTGTACTTTGTAATGATTTTTGTAGAATACATTTCCTGCAAAAATATTTGATTTATAAGGCTAAGCAATTTATACGTGTATGTTTTTCTTCTTCTTCTGGTGCACTCCTTAGCGACTTATCGCCCCAAAAACACGTTACTAGTGATACCTAGGCATGTCCTCATATGATTTAACACACACTTACTTCAACATGAGCTGAGAAATGCGATGGCAATCCCTCTTGTCATAGAACCAAATACTGTAGATACCCACTGCAATAAAAAGAAAACACCTCATATGTTAAGGCTACATTTTTGCTTTAAATATTATGATGGTGACAGCTTGACCTGAATTGACCTGAATTATTTATTATTTCACTTGAGGTTGAATTGTGTATGAATTGAGTAAAGCGCAGTAAAATCTTTGTATTTTCATTAGATGTTAATTGCACTAAACGTGATCTTCAAGCATATTTCGTGTGTGTGCGTGTGTGTGTGTGTGTACGCATGCGAACGTGTTGACATACGCAAGTCCCTCGGGAGCCTGATGTTACTTAGCAACCAAGGTGTTTGCATCCTGATAGCATCTTCTATATCCGAGGGGATAATAGAGCCATGTAAACAGGAGTATATTGATCATGTGTGTGCATTTACACACTCACTTAACAGCTTCCTCTAGCTTTGAGTACACATCAGCCTCAGACGGAATATAAAAAAATAGCAACATGGATGTCATGTTGTGACTAAACTTGGACTTTTGGATCTTCACTCATCAAGCTTTTAATTTGCTTTGACTGAGACCTCAGGACAATTTCAAGACAGTGTTCGTTTCAGTCTTTTTCTTTTTAATCAAGAAAAAGTACCAAAACAATCGGACTGCTGAGAAACAACCAGAGGAATACAGTTTTTCAATTTACTTTTTATCTTACTATCGGGATTCCAATGGAACCAAAAAGGCAGTGGTTGCATTGAGGCTGGAAGAGAAGCAGAGTGAGTCTGAAACTAAATGAGAAGTGACATCATGACTTCCATATCAGGCAGGTTGAAGTGCAAACAAAGCCCAACGGGGGAGCACTCTCCATCTCCACTGACTTTGACCCTGGCTATGCTCCTTTTCCTGATAGGCAAACAAATGGGGAAACGCTGTAATTCTTTATTCGTGGCCTTGATTAAACTGATCTTCAGACTTGTAATAGAGTGCCTTGGTGGGAGCACAGTCAGCCACTTTCTTAAGTTCTGAGAGTTTAATAATAAAAAGGAACAATTAGGGCCAAATCTCAATCATCTAATGGACCTGTGTGATGTTTTAA
Organism: Syngnathus floridae; assembly: GCF_059516105.1. Taxonomy (NCBI): domain Eukaryota; kingdom Metazoa; phylum Chordata; class Actinopteri; order Syngnathiformes; family Syngnathidae; genus Syngnathus; species Syngnathus floridae. Next base: position 20,014,255 of record NC_142414.1, on the reverse strand, counting down.
GCCAGAAGTCTCATCACAAGTTCACCTGCTAAAGCCACCTGAGTGACTACAAGCAAAAAGAAGAGATGTTTCTAAGAACACTTGGGAAGTGTTTATTCTGCCTTTTCAGAGGTACTGAAATTCCTTATTTTTTTTAATTGTGTAAGAGGTTTTTTTTTTTTTTGCTGTATACGGAATGTCACAATTACAACTCCTGGCTTGCATTATGAAACCCTGGAGTTGAGAGATTTTTTTTGTAGCTTAGCAACAACACTTGATATTACCAGAGGAGCAGTGACATTTCATCAGCACTTGAGAAAATGACAAAAAGGTCAAAGCATTTTCATGTCTTCTGGGGCAAATGTTCAATTGATGAGTAGATAAATATATCTATGACAATAAATACTAAGAACACAGGAACTGTATGATTTAAGAAGACAATCAATTCCAATGGAAATCCTTAATCACAAATATAGGTCATTTTCATATAATTATATAATTAATATAATTCATATAACACCCCATTGATGTTTTTTGTCCTGGTTGCTATAGTATAGGCACCTGGATGTACACAGGCAATTCCATATTCAAACATGAACACATGACCAGTGAAAAAAATGATCAATAAAGCATGTAAAAAGATGAGATTGAAAACTTGATTTGTAAATTTTGGAAGCTGTAACTTTTACTGCATGTCTGATGATGGCCTGTCACCTTGAGAGTTACCGTAATTTCCGGACTATAAGTCGCGTTTTTTTCCCCATAGTTTGGGTGGGGGGGCGACTTATACTCAGGAGCGACTTATATATGTTTTTTTCCCACAAATTTTTACTTGATCATTAAGACATCACTTACTTACAAGTATAGTTGACCACTTCCCATGTTATTTTTAGTATAGTTGATCACTTCACATGCTTTTATATCTTTATCTTGAACATATTCAAAACATAAAAAATAGAGAAAACATCAAATAAAGCAATTAACACTTTAAAGCACCATATCCAAGTCCACTGTCTGCTGTATGTACACTTGCTCCATTTTTGCTCCTCTTATATTTATTATTATTATTTATTATTATTTGTTTATTTATCATTTATTCAACACTCTTATTTATTCATTGTTTGTGCCTTCTTGGGTTTTTTTGTGTTGCTTGTATGCATATGTGTACTATCTCACCGAGGGATAGTGGGAACGTAATTTCAATCTCTTTGTGTGTCTTGGTATATGAAAAAAAATCGACAATAAAGCAGACTTTGACTTTGATAAAACAACCAAATAAACAAAACAAAAAACTACATCTGAAAAAAATTATATTTTCAGACGAAACTGGATGAGGGCGCTCTAAATTTCACCGTTGGCCGTGACTCATCAACTGGGTGGGCTTAAGAAAAATGACACCAAAAAGAAACTCATATTTTGCAGGTTACAAACTTCAAGTTGTAAAATATGCAGCTGAAAACAGTAATCGAGCAGCAGAAAGAAAGTTTGGAGAACCGTGATGTACCAATTACTATTTCAAGTGACGTCAGTGGCACGGCGCAGCGGTTGTTTACATAAAGGACAAACGTACCCACGTAAGGACTACCGGCATCATTAGCGGTGATCATTTCTAAGTGTCACGGAGGACAAAGAGTTTGAAGGAATTAAGGATTTGGAGTGACATAGAAGGTTTGAAAAACTATTATGGCTTTTACGCACGCCCGGTCCTACTCTACTGAGTCAGGGGCCGGCGCTCGGCCGAGTGGCTGTCCGCGAACGGTGCATGGGGCTTGGACATGACCATTACGCACGCCCGGTCCTATGCCATGGAGCTCTCGTGTCTGGAAGTCCACGCCGCCACACACTTGGAAGTTTGTTTTGTTTAATAAAGAGTTGTTTACCAAACCCACGTCTATCCTTGTACTTTGTTAATGCTACAATATAGTTATATACTAGATCTGAGGAATAAAGACGAGGCTGACGTCAGGGCGCACGCGCGGCGATGTTGACAAAGGACGAGGAATTTGATCGATGGATTTAATGGATTTAAAGTGCACGGATGGTTTGTTAATATTATTGGCTTATGTTATAGTTATTTAAAATATAGTTTATCTATATTATATATTATATATATTATATAAGCCTGGGGAATATTTTGAAGTGCAAACGCCCTCAGCCGCGAGCACCCATTGTTGACAAAGAACGATCGATGGATTTAATGAATTGGAGTGACACAGATGATTTTATAAACGTGTTATTCATGTAATCGTTTTCTTTAATAAATCTATATGTTACATCAGGCCCATTCTCAGCTCTTCGTTTGTGTTTGTCACGTTAGCATACCTATCGTTATCCTGTTGATGCTATTTAATGAATTGGAGTGACACCGATGGTTTTATAAACATGTTATTCATGTAATAGTTGTCCTTAATCACTCTATATGTTACGTCAGGCCCGTTCTCAGCTCTTTGTTTGTGTTTGTCACGTTAGCATACGTATTGTTTAGCCTGTTGTTGCTATTTAATGAATTGGAGTGACACCGATGGTTTTATAAACATGTTATTCATGTAATAGTTGTCCTTAATCACTCTATATCAGGGGTGGGCAATTAATTTTTACAAGGGGCCACATGAAAAACCTGAGTTGTGTCAGAGGGCCACACCTACGATAACTTAAACCTGCTCAATTTTCTTCCATTGTAAAATGCACTAAATTATTTATTTTAAATAGTTGGTACTGGTAATTAGAAGAATACAATTATTCTGTTTATATTTATATTAAGCTATGTGAAATTGTGGTGTAAAGGTGAAATAAAAAAACAATTATTAATCAGTACAATTTATTCTTAACTTCTTTAACTTTTCCTCAAATGACAAAGCCGCTCCATCTCTGGGTGTGAAGTTTGATAAAAAGTCCTTGTTGGGCTTGCAGTTTTGCTAGCAATGCATCAGCCTCTGATGCGCACTGTTTATCAGACACATGTATTTTTTCTCATGCTTGGTCGTGTAGTGGCGACTCAAATTATATTCTTTAAACACAGCGATCTGTGTACCACAAATCAGGCACATGGCTTTACCTTTCATTTCTGTAAAGAAATACTTGGCAGTCCATGTCTTGTTGAAAACACGGTGCTCCTTGTCAACTTTTCTTTTCTTCGCGTTAGCACACATTTTGAGGGCAGCATTACTTCGCGCTGTTCACTTACACGCACAGCTCACATGCACGCACGCTACATGGAAGTGCGACGCCTTTCAAAATAAAAGCGAAACAGTTGTATTGTACGCACGACACAATTTTTATTTTATTTTTTTCAAATTACGATTGGCCTCATGCGGGCCGGACAAGGCCGCACAAAGGGCCAGATGTGGCCCGCGGGCCGTAATTTGCCCAGGTTTGCTCTATGTGTTACGTCAGGCCCGTTCTCAGCTCTTTGTTTGTGTTTGTCACGTTAGCATACCTATCGTTTAGCCTGTTGTTGCTATCGTTTAGCCTGTTGTTGCTCGTTCATGACTGTTTTTGGTGTGGGATTTTGTCGAATAAATTGTCCCCAAAATGCGACTTATACTCCGGGGCGACTTATATATGTTTTTTTTTTCACTTTTTGGGGCATTTTATGGCTGGCGCGACCTATACTCCGGAGCGACTTATAGTCCGGAAAATACGGTACTCTACTTACAGAGAAGTATCTAAGTATGCAGTAGTACTCACTGTTGCCATTCTTGTAGAGAAGGAAAGGCTCCTGCAGCTGGAACTCCAGGTCTTTGTTGATTGGCTCAACCAGGTTCTGTGTACTCAGTCGGTTCATGATGGTGAAGCCATGATAAGGGGAAGCTGACCTTGGTAGGACAACATTCACAAACATTGGTTTTATTTTCCACTGGTTTGGCTTTGTTTGCCCACATAGTGATGCTATAGAAATGTACCAAAATCATTACATTCTTACCTAGTATAGACAAACAGGGTGCCCTCGATTTCAGTCTTCTCCTGTAATCAGTCAGTGGGGGTGTTAATTTGAATTAGGTCATTTGAAATGAAAATAAAATAATTTGGGAATATTATACAACACATTTGTGACATGCTTTGTCCACTTACTTTAATATACAGATATTTTAACAGCGCATGCGTGATGAATTGAATTAAATGCAGAATAGCGATACACCTAATCTTCAATGTAAAACGTTAAACTATTTGACAATCACTGCCTGGTATTATAAAATGGTGCCTAATATACAGTACTGTGTACGTCGTGATTTTTTTTTAACTAACTTTCCACGGAAAAATTGATAGTTCCCAACTTTCCATTTCCCAGCAGTCTGGAACCCAAAATTCCTGTTACTGATTATTGAAAGCAATACAAAACCTCAACACATAGTGCATAACAGTTGCTAATATTGCGAAATGTATCAATGTCATTCAAACACATAAAGTGTAGTTAAAGTCTAGGGAATTCAACACAGCTTGCAGTGTCGTTTTTATCCAGCGTTAGCTTCGACACGCCAAATTAATTTTCCGATGTCCAGGCTTATTTCCTCGCTCTCTTTTTCGTTTTTGTTTCACAAACTCACCCATTCGTTGACTTTGGAGTTAAAGTTGTAGAGGGCCACCTGGCCGGTAACGTCAAGCAACGTGTTGATGTACGGGTCTTGTCTCTGGAGAGCCGCTAAACTCATCATATGTCCAGCATTTGCAGTGTCCATCTTGGATGCAAATATTGCTCCCACACGGATACATTTCAGAGGGACACCTTTGACTTCCGTACTAACCGGAAGTAAATGGTTTTCAAAATAATCCAATACACACAAGTCTAAAAAATATATTTTAGATTTTTGCTCAAATAAATGTCAATGGTTAAATATGACAAAACACCACAAGAATGCACTGCAATACTTTCTTTTCTTTCTTTCTCTTCTTCTAGTAGCTGTCACCTTAAAACCATCCTGCATCAAGTGATACATTTTTTTTCATAAACACTACAGTATGAAAAAATGCTATCACTTGCACTCTGTGGATGAGTTGCAGTGGCAGGTTTTTCCCACAATACACATGTTTGCATTTACAAACACAGTTAATTAGTACTAATAAAATTATGGAGAATCCACCCAATCAATACAATGATGGAAAATGCACCCAATCAATGCATGGTAACCATAATAATTTAGAACATTTGCTCAATGCACAGTCTGCCTTGCCCCAGTGGAGCTACAGCTGTGTCTGCTTCACTTTTTCTGTTGAGAGTGTTGGATTTTGTCCACAATTTAGGGAGCGCGTTATCTGCGCCTCACGGCAAAAGCCTTTGCCAATCACCTGTTATTCAATTTACTCACTGCGTGCTCGTTTGATTTCTTCAGATTTAGGAAAATGCAAAGACACTGAAGCAGAAATTAGACTTAGACAGCTTGGTTGAGTTCAATCACAATTCTTGTTCAAAAAGCTCTGTTTTCAGGAAAGTGCAATACAGCGCTGGGCCCTTCAAGAGCGGAAAGTCTCCATTCAGAAAAGGGCAAAGTCCAAGGTTGTTAGATCAGTTTTATATTCAGTAGCACATTGTGGGCCGGGATTGATGGGCGATGAGTCTTCGGGGTGGGGCAAGTTCGAAGGAGAGTCTGCTTCCATGCGAGTGGTGCTGGTTATGGGCGATTCGGTGTGTTGGTGGGGGCTGTTGGTGTGTGTGTGTGGAGGGGGTTGTTGTCTTCCATCCCGTATCTCGGCCTTGGCGATCATCTTTGGCCGAGTTCTCGGGTGGCTCCTTCTGGCACCAGCTGGTTTTATCTCCACGTGACCTTCCTGTGAACATTCTCCTCCAATCTCGGACATACACTGTCGTACCGCATTCAACCGTATCTTTTTCTTTGTTAGGTCAAGATATTTCCCTCTGTGCAGAACGTTCAGTAGTAATCAAAAACTGGCGTCTAGCATTAGTCAAAACATAAGATACAATCAAGTACTGAACGGTCAAGACGACTGCGGCCATGTCCATGATTCAGAGAAAAAACATCAGGCATGCATTCCACAGTTCCTTAAGGGTCATTAAGGTATTTAGGCAATATATCAAAAGTCATTTGTTATTTCAAAGTCCTCAGAAATATATATATCAGATCATAAAGTTATAAAAACCTTTCTCATCACCACTTATCAAAAATGTCTAGTTATGTCTTCTTTATTGATTTGGTGTGTAGGTATAATTATATGCTTCAAATGTTTCTTTTATTTATTTAATATGTGAATATACTTGTCTGCTTATGTACTTTATTCAATGAGGTTTGAGCATATCTGTTTTTGTAGCGAGGCAGGACTTTTTGTATTTCGACCTCATTCCTTCACTCCCTCTGTTGACCTCAGTTTTACTGAGGTCACCAAAATCGTTGATGCCACCAGGGTCCCTCTGTTGGCACACCACGTCCCTCTGTGGAGCCGCTACAAGTCCCTCTGTGGGGCCGCCAATGAGTGAGAAAAATAAATATAGATAAAATTCATACCCAGACATTTGTAAAAGATGGAGAGTGGAAAGGCAATTGGCCTAGACGACATTCCAGTGACAGCATGGAACTATCAAGGAGAGATGGCAGGGGAGATTCTTAAAAAGCGAGAAGTTCCCCGGAAAGGTGTTGACTTCTATTTCTTAATTCAGACCACGGCGATGCGCAGAACTGTAGTAGCTACAGAGGTGTTGTTATGTTTATTAAGCAAAGCATGAAGTTATCGGAAAGAATGTTAGAAGCGAGGCTTGGAAATCTACTAGCCAAAATAATGGAGAGTGTGGCAGAGACAAAGATAGGACATGCAGATGGTTGGTGGCACAGAAAGATATGGAAACGATCGCTCTGCAGTCGCGGCCCCTAACAGGAGCAGCCGAAAGAAGTGGAAGATGAGAAAGAAAATGTGAAAGAGAAATACATAAACAAATAACGAATTACATACGTAAAACAAATAACGAAATACATACATACATATATAGTACATACATATAGACAGACAGACATCGAACAATTGCCCATTCGGCCACTCAGCCCTTCAGTCAGTCACTCAATGAATCACTCAATCAATAAACCAACCAATCAATCAATCAACCACCCAATCAATCAATCAATCAATCAATCACACAGGTGTTAACTAATTTGTAATTGTATTGCAAGCAATTCAAACTCTAATGGAATATGATGATGTCCATATCTGTTTTATCAAATTCTAATCCTACTTTACCTTTGTATAAGGCACAGGTGTCAAACTCAAGACCTGGGGGCCAGATGCAGCCCGACACATGATTTTATGCGGCCCCCGAAGACAAATTGTGCTTTTTATTCATGAGTCATTACTCGAATTGCAAATTGTCTTCACTTTTAATAATATTTTATTTTTAAATATTAGACCAGTTTTTATTTGTCTGATTTGAAAGCGAGTTACTTGTCAGTTTGTTTTGTAGCTTTTACTCTATATAATATGAGGTGCTCACACATTTATTTGGGTATGACAGTCATACCGGTCCTCCGAAAGAAGCTATGACTACACTGCGGCCCGTGAACAAATGAGTTTGACCCCCCTGGTACAAGGGATAGCCTTCTCATTGATCAATCACGTATCTTAAATCATGCTTTTCCTCCTTTGAAGCGACTATGTACTTCAAACCCAAACGGCACCATTTTATAGGGAAAAAACTTGTTGAATCTATTTGTTTTCGACATAATACTACCGCAATCATCTTAAATTTGTTCAGTTTATCAATCCCTTCCATTGTTTATCCTGCAATCACGTGAATAATGTGTTATTCAAACTTTAACGTTCATAATCCACCTGTTCCCAATTTGTTTGGAGTCTGTATGTTATTGTTCTAATTTTTTACATTTAATACTCTCCCACCTATTTGATCCTATCTTGTGAAGGTCTACAGTTTATTATGAGCTATTTTGAAACTCTTCACACTTGTTACCAGGCTTTGGCTCCATCTCATGATGTTGTCTCCCATTCACTTCATTTCTGCCGAGCTGCTTCTTCTCCTCCGTCCAGCATGTTGAAGACTTAAAAACCATCAAATCTGAAAACACTTAAAATCTCACAATTCCCCCCTTTGTTTTTTTTTTTAATTATTTTTCTACCTCCCCCTTTTGACACATTCTAAAAAATGTGTCACAATGGTTAAAAAGTAAAAATAACAATATCCATGGTGACATACCCATCGCCAGCTGGACTTCGGTGTACCTCCAGATGCCATCCTAGCCTGGAATCACCAATTCTCAGTCCCTGAAACTCGACTGGCAGCATCTCCCATGGCTGTATGAACAAAAGCCACCACCCACCTGTAGCTGTGCATGCAGCTCTCCGTACAATAAACATCCATAATACCAAAAAATAAAATTCATAATGATAAAAATAATCCACACATGGGCGCATGTCAAACGCATGAAATAGAAAATTGGAGCCTGCCGAGCCTGTCATGAAACCGATCACATTTACAAACTCGTTATGAAAAGTAAGGGGTTAGTTGTTAATGCATGTTCACAGACATGACACAAAATTCTCCAAGACTGCAGTTGACAACCTGCAAAGTAAAGCAAGTTTAACAAATAAAGCACAATCTGCTCCCTGGGTTGCTGTTAGAGGCTGCAATACAATTAGGTAAAACATCAAAACAAAGCAAGTCATCACAAATTCCGTCACATACATTTCGTCACACTGTCAGGTAAGTCCAGAGTTGTTGTCATACACTGTCTTGGCTCAGAGTCTTGATTGTCAATGCTGGTATAGTCACGTCTGGTCATAATCTTGAAATGGGCCTTCTCCATTGAAGTCTTTTGTTGTCAATGGTGCCCCAGAGTAATCCTAAACCCATATTTAGTCCAAAATGAGCCCTGATCAATCTTGCTTTTTTCAAATCTGTAGTATCTTTATATTTTTCAGGTGAGAGGAATGTTATCCTCTGCTGTGATCACATCACCCCAACCTTAAATCATGTTAACCATTCACAATACACAAACCCCATCCCAAGTACAGACTTGACATTCATACAGCATGACAGACAAACTGTCATCCCACAACACACACATAAAACATACAATATTAAATTGTAAAAAGAACCCTCCCTATGCAAAATTTTCTCCTCAATTAAAATTTCCCTTTTTTATTTTAAATCCAAAATTAATATCTAATTGTCTGGTCTCCTGTCCTCACATCGTTTGCCAATATGCATAATACTGGAACATGATTTAACTCCCCATTTAGTTTGCTCACATCTCACACTTAGACTATTTGACACTTTGTGTTGAGCTGTAACTTCAATATTTCCACCTTCTCATATTTCTTCCACTAAACAGTTCCATTTTGCTTTCAGTTTAAATTCATCCCTCCAAATAACTACCTCTGGCAAAAAACCAAAAATTTTTAGAGCACTCCCTTTTACTGTCACCTTGTTCCTTCATTCATCTCCTCACAAGCATTACTGACCCTCCTAAGAAATAATGATACTGAAAATAATGTTTAAAAAATATACACAGCTTCCTCCTGCCACTTACACTATAACCTTGGATTATCGTTCTCATTTTTGTTGATGCCAATTCTTAGAATTAAAAAGAAATACTTACTCTTGATAATTGAGTGACGCTATATCACAAATTTTGAAAACCTTCTTCCATGTTCCCCCTTTGTTCCTATCAAAACCAATTAGAAATATTTTTGCTGTCATGATCATCATTGTGGCCCTCACACTTATTGTTCTTGTATTTTAAATTGGCAATTTTTGTACATTTGGAGCCCTTTGAGACTTGCTTGTGGGATATATAAATAAATTTGAATTGCCTTGACTTTATTATTATTCAACTTCTTCTGCATTCCTCTTCCTTTTATTTTAATCTTAACTACTTCCACATAATTCATCTGATTTACTCCATTACACTTTTAACCTCCGAGATTCAAATTCAAATTTCACATCCTCACTTCCAACATTGTGGTAAAATTTTGCAAAGTTTCATTTTTTTTTCCCTTCTAATTTCTTCTAGTTTTCCTTTTTTCTTCTTTTTTTTTTTTTTTCCACTGACTCAACTCATTTCAATTTTTTTTTTTTTTTTTTAACTGTTCATCTTATGCCTACCTATTCCAAAACTTCCCACTCCCCAAATTTCAAATTTTCAACTTTAAAATTCACGCCCAATTTTACAAAATTCTTTCTAAATTTTTATCAATTTTCTAGCCAATTCATCACGTTCCAAATTTAAACATAACCTTGTAGCTTTCCCCGAATTTTTATTCAGCCTCTTCGCTTTCACACGCAATTTCTACAGAAATGAATAATTCTAGTTATTATTGTTAATCATCTGTGGCCCTCGTAAGGACAAGCCACACCAGTAATGGATGGATGGATGGATTGTTAATCCTAACCCCAAATGCCGATCATAAATTGCCATTTAAATCAATTGTCGCAAGGGTCATGTCAATGTATTTGTTATTTAAAGCCCTACTGTATTACTATTTTGCCGACTATCCAGAATTCCAACTTTCTTATGGCCCCTCACCCATTCAAGCTGAAATATGCATCCTATAAGTCAGTCGCAGTTGATGTGTAATTAAATTCTGTTGTTTTGATAAAGGTCAATTAAGTTTAGCAATTCAGCCTTCTGTTGCCCGAATCCAAATTTTCACTGGTCCAATTATAAAATTTCATTATTTCAGTTAGATTAATTATGTCTTCGAAATGCTAAGTTACATATAAAAATTTATGATTCAAAAGATTTAATTTCTATTGATCAATGTCCACCTTGCAAAGTTTCTGATCACGCGGTTGTGTAATTTGTCAGTGCATCTTCACTGTCCCTATCTATGTATTTTATTTTTTTTTATCCCCGTTTCAGTGTCAATAAGCAGCCTTATTATTCCCACTTTTATCAAAACTCCTCAGTTATGTCTGCCCCAGCACCCAAACACACTTCCATCCCTTTTGTCCCACACTCCACCAACTTTGTAATGCTTCAGCAGTCTTTAGCAATGTGTCCAGTTTGACTTCATGTGACTCGTGCAAGTCTTTAGCAGCCTCTCCTCTTAGATTCTCATGATGATGATTCAGGGCTGGACCGTCCGCCATTCTCAAATGCGTCCATCTTGTCTTTGTTCTTTCAGTCCATTTTCTTTTTGATCTGCAACTGTGTGTATTCCACCAACTATATGGTTCTTGTCCTGTGAAGAGCTGTGCTTGCCCCCTTCAAGCATGATAATAGTTCCTGTTGTTCTCCCAAAGGTCAAAGGTGTCTCATGACCAGGGACAGTCCTCTGTTGATTTTGAGGCAGCCAGTAGAGTACAAGGACTCAGTTCAGGACTTGTGCCATGCGCGAGGGCAGAACACACTGGGACACAAATTTCACAAAACTATCTTCGTGTTATCAGTCTTCATGTGTAGTATTTGTTCCTTACACCCCAAATCTTCCCATTAACATATTGTATCCTATCAGTTGCGCACACACATCATCTTACTATCAAGCCGCCCTTATCAAAAGCTTTTTTTTTTTTTTTTTTTTTCGAGTAATCCATCCACCCTACCCATTAACACGGCTAAAATCCTCGTTCCAGTGTTTATCATCAAATAAAGTTCCGAAATCCTTTGTAATAAACTGTAATGTAATTTAACAATCTACCAACATGGTTGTATATGCGGTGAATGTTATTGTTCAATCTATAGGTCATACAGCGCCTGTGTTCCAACTATGACACTCCTCCTTGGTTTACCATCTCATAAGTTATTGTTGTCAGCAGCGCTAAATGATAGTGCTTGAAAGTGAATGTCTTATCGCCCAATTTAAAACACATGCCGCATTTGAGCGAGTATTTATTCATTTATTTGCCATCCTCATGTTAGCTGGCATGTGTCAGAATTAAAATGTAATTTTGCTTTTAATTTTAAGTCTTTCAAAATTGCTTTATCCTTACTGCACCGAGATAAACTGTCAAATATATCTTTAAAAACAAACAAAAACAATCTATGCTCCTGCACAGACTCTTAAAAGTGGCACCCAAATGCCAGATTACAAATCAAACCTCCTCCTTCACTCTCACATTTTTGATAAAACAGTCTACTTATCTAGACACTGTCATCACATACGAAATAATGGCCTGCAAATTAAATATAATGTCGTTGCTCTGGTCCCTCAAAACATGTAACTAGGATTTGGACAATTATTAACCCCCATCAATTGATCAATTTTCTCCTCACTAAATTCCTAGCCTGTTAATCTATCTGCATAAAGAAGACATTTACAATGCAGGGGATAAGAGAATAACAAGGAACACCTTAACAATAAACACAAGGAAAACCTAACAATAAACAAAATAAACCCAAACCACAATCAAAACCAAATAAACTCGGCCCATGACCTATGTAGACCAACACAGTACTCCAAATATTTCCCCATTAAAAATTTAAGCCTTTTTGTGTAGAGCACCATTGATTTCTAATCATTGACCTAATTTTATCCTTAATTTAATCCCAATCACGAATGCCCCCTACTTACTTTACTTGGTGTTCTTTTAATAAAAAGTGCCCCCTTGCAATGTCGTTTTTATTTGTTGTTTTTAACTCTAAGTGATTCAAATCTTTGACTTATCCTTACATGTGTCCTTGTATAGTCTTATGTCATAACCAATCAATAATTCCCCCTAAATTTAAAATCTGCAATCATAATTTAATTTTATCCAATTCTACAATGTATGTTCTCTCTTACTCTCACATTTTTATGAGGGCTGGGCACTCTCCTCGTTGGACGAGTTTCTGACCACAACCCTCAGATTATTCTATCATTTCTAATTTTTACATTTAACAATGCAAATCTGATTAACCATTGTCTACCACACCGTTTCCGTGCACCAATTTAACGCAATTCCATCCTTTATAACGAACTGATACACAAAGACAAACATACACATAAACAAACACACGGGCCCACAACATAGACATGACAATCTTCCCAGTTGATAACAAGGGTGGGGGGGGCAACTGAAGTGCGGAGAGCCTCGCCATCACCACGTCGCACAATGTAACCCCCCACCTCTGTCCAAAAGGTGCATTTGTGCCCACCTGACCGTTTGGCCCAAACTTTAGAGCTGCACCCTTTTGAAAACAAAAATGATTACAGTTTAACCCCACCACACAATGGGATATAACCTTCATGCTAATTAAATATACATTCTTTATCAAATTCTTGTTAAGCCATTTTTTCTGACTCCAACTCTCATGCAAAATCAAAATAAAATCAACAATTTTATACAAATCAACTTATTGTTCTTCATGAACCACAAATCATCACTTCCATCCCATGAACAGCACCACAACTAATCACTCACTTCTTCAGCTGCGCCGCTGTCCCATCTGACAGCCAAGCCTGCTTTCCACACAATATCATCATAGACACACTTCAACAATTATGTAGCGACCTGGTTAACCCAGTTACCCTTCGCCCTAGACAACAATATAAGTCTCTAAGGTCGCACTATTGAAGTCGCCAGGCATCCGTCCTGCTATATCAGCGACGCCTTCACCATTTTTTTTTCTTTTTTTTTTTTTTTTCTTTTTTTTTAATTATATTTTTTTTTCACGAGTCCCTGACTCGTATTGGTGGCCTGGCCGATCCAATCGACCCCGACCTTAGGCAACAGTATAAGTTCCTAAGTGTCTACTATTGAGGCCACTCAGGTGCCCATATGCTAGTCACTGGCATCCCACAAGTTCCAGCGGTGTGAGCGCCCTTTGCTGATCAGACAAAGTCCTCACCACCTTTCTCTTAATTCACCACGACTCGGACATCCCAGATGTCCCTCGCCTTAGACAGCCCTATAATGTTCTAAGGTCACACTATTGGAGTCGCTCGGCATCCGTACTGCTATATCAGCGACGCCTTCACCTGTTTTTGTATTTTTAATTTTTTCCACAAATCACTTTTACCAAATTCCACACAAACACACACTTCTATACAACCACCATTCCTGAACACAGAGCTGAAATTATTAATTTTTGTATTCCGCTTTCACTCCACAATATTGCTGAACTGGGAGAGAGAAAAAAAAAGTTTCCCCCTTACCTTTTGTGCCGATCGGACTGCAATACTGTTGAGCAAGAGCGGAGAAGGAAGAATCCTTTGTGGAGCATGCACTTTCCCTTCTGAAGAAATCACGTCGGATGGTCACCATTTGTTGGATTTTGTCCACAATTTAGGGAGCGCGTTATCTGCGCCTCACGGCAAAAGCCTTTGCCAATCACCTGTTATTCAATTTACTCACTGCGTGCTCGTTTGATTTCTTCAGATTTAGGAAAATGCAAAGACACTGAAGCAGAAATTAGACTTAGACAGCTTGGTTGAGTTCAATCACAATTCTTGTTCAAAAAGCTCTGTTTTCAGGAAAGTGCAATACAGCGCTGGGCCCTTCAAGAGCGGAAAGTCTCCATTCAGAAAAGGGCAAAGTCCAAGGTTGTTAGATCAGTTTTATATTCAGTAGCACATTGTGGGCCGGGATTGATGGGCGATGAGTCTTCGGGGTGGGGCAAGTTCGAAGGAGAGTCTGCTTCCATGCGAGTGGTGCTGGTTATGGGCGATTCGGTGTGTTGGTGGGGGCTGTTGGTGTGTGTGTGTGGAGGGGGTTGTTGTCTTCCATCCCGTATCTCGGCCTTGGCGATCATCTTTGGCCGAGTTCTCGGGTGGCTCCTTCTGGCACCAGCTGGTTTTATCTCCACGTGACCTTCCTGTGAACATTCTCCTCCAATCTCGGACATACACTGTCGTACCGCATTCAACCGTATCTTTTTCTTTGTTAGGTCAAGATATTTCCCTCTGTGCAGAACGTTCAGTAGTAATCAAAAACTGGCGTCTAGCATTAGTCAAAACATAAGATACAATCAAGTACTGAACGGTCAAGACGACTGCGGCCATGTCCATGATTCAGAGAAAAAACATCAGGCATGCATTCCACAGTTCCTTAAGGGTCATTAAGGTATTTAGGCAATATATCAAAAGTCATTTGTTATTTCAAAGTCCTCAGAAATATATATATCAGATCATAAAGTTATAAAAACCTTTCTCATCACCACTTATCAAAAATGTCTAGTTATGTCTTCTTTATTGATTTGGTGTGTAGGTATAATTATATGCTTCAAATGTTTCTTTTATTTATTTAATATGTGAATATACTTGTCTGCTTATGTACTTTATTCAATGAGGTTTGAGCATATCTGTTTTTGTAGCGAGGCAGGACTTTTTGTATTTCGACCTCATTCCTTCACTCCCTCTGTTGACCTCAGTTTTACTGAGGTCACCAAAATCGTTGATGCCACCAGGGTCCCTCTGTTGGCACACCACGTCCCTCTGTGGAGCCGCTACAAGTCCCTCTGTGGGGCCGCCAATGAGTGAGAAAAATAAATATAGATAAAATTCATACCCAGACATTTGTAAAAGATGGAGAGTGGAAAGGCAATTGGCCTAGACGACATTCCAGTGACAGCATGGAACTATCAAGGAGAGATGGCAGGGGAGATTCTTAAAAAGCGAGAAGTTCCCCGGAAAGGTGTTGACTTCTATTTCTTAATTCAGACCACGGCGATGCGCAGAACTGTAGTAGCTACAGAGGTGTTGTTATGTTTATTAAGCAAAGCATGAAGTTATCGGAAAGAATGTTAGAAGCGAGGCTTGGAAATCTACTAGCCAAAATAATGGAGAGTGTGGCAGAGACAAAGATAGGACATGCAGATGGTTGGTGGCACAGAAAGATATGGAAACGATCGCTCTGCAGTCGCGGCCCCTAACAGGAGCAGCCGAAAGAAGTGGAAGATGAGAAAGAAAATGTGAAAGAGAAATACATAAACAAATAACGAATTACATACGTAAAACAAATAACGAAATACATACATACATATATAGTACATACATATAGACAGACAGACATCGAACAATTGCCCATTCGGCCACTCAGCCCTTCAGTCAGTCACTCAATGAATCACTCAATCAATAAACCAACCAATCAATCAATCAACCACCCAATCAATCAATCAATCAATCAATCACACAGGTGTTAACTAATTTGTAATTGTATTGCAAGCAATTCAAACTCTAATGGAATATGATGATGTCCATATCTGTTTTATCAAATTCTAATCCTACTTTACCTTTGTATAAGGCACAGGTGTCAAACTCAAGACCTGGGGGCCAGATGCAGCCCGACACATGATTTTATGCGGCCCCCGAAGACAAATTGTGCTTTTTATTCATGAGTCATTACTCGAATTGCAAATTGTCTTCACTTTTAATAATATTTTATTTTTAAATATTAGACCAGTTTTTATTTGTCTGATTTGAAAGCGAGTTACTTGTCAGTTTGTTTTGTAGCTTTTACTCTATATAATATGAGGTGCTCACACATTTATTTGGGTATGACAGTCATACCGGTCCTCCGAAAGAAGCTATGACTACACTGCGGCCCGTGAACAAATGAGTTTGACCCCCCTGGTACAAGGGATAGCCTTCTCATTGATCAATCACGTATCTTAAATCATGCTTTTCCTCCTTTGAAGCGACTATGTACTTCAAACCCAAACGGCACCATTTTATAGGGAAAAAACTTGTTGAATCTATTTGTTTTCGACATAATACTACCGCAATCATCTTAAATTTGTTCAGTTTATCAATCCCTTCCATTGTTTATCCTGCAATCACGTGAATAATGTGTTATTCAAACTTTAACGTTCATAATCCACCTGTTCCCAATTTGTTTGGAGTCTGTATGTTATTGTTCTAATTTTTTACATTTAATACTCTCCCACCTATTTGATCCTATCTTGTGAAGGTCTACAGTTTATTATGAGCTATTTTGAAACTCTTCACACTTGTTACCAGGCTTTGGCTCCATCTCATGATGTTGTCTCCCATTCACTTCATTTCTGCCGAGCTGCTTCTTCTCCTCCGTCCAGCATGTTGAAGACTTAAAAACCATCAAATCTGAAAACACTTAAAATCTCACAATTCCCCCCTTTGTTTTTTTTTTTAATTATTTTTCTACCTCCCCCTTTTGACACATTCTAAAAAATGTGTCACAATGGTTAAAAAGTAAAAATAACAATATCCATGGTGACATACCCATCGCCAGCTGGACTTCGGTGTACCTCCAGATGCCATCCTAGCCTGGAATCACCAATTCTCAGTCCCTGAAACTCGACTGGCAGCATCTCCCATGGCTGTATGAACAAAAGCCACCACCCACCTGTAGCTGTGCATGCAGCTCTCCGTACAATAAACATCCATAATACCAAAAAATAAAATTCATAATGATAAAAATAATCCACACATGGGCGCATGTCAAACGCATGAAATAGAAAATTGGAGCCTGCCGAGCCTGTCATGAAACCGATCACATTTACAAACTCGTTATGAAAAGTAAGGGGTTAGTTGTTAATGCATGTTCACAGACATGACACAAAATTCTCCAAGACTGCAGTTGACAACCTGCAAAGTAAAGCAAGTTTAACAAATAAAGCACAATCTGCTCCCTGGGTTGCTGTTAGAGGCTGCAATACAATTAGGTAAAACATCAAAACAAAGCAAGTCATCACAAATTCCGTCACATACATTTCGTCACACTGTCAGGTAAGTCCAGAGTTGTTGTCATACACTGTCTTGGCTCAGAGTCTTGATTGTCAATGCTGGTATAGTCACGTCTGGTCATAATCTTGAAATGGGCCTTCTCCATTGAAGTCTTTTGTTGTCAATGGTGCCCCAGAGTAATCCTAAACCCATATTTAGTCCAAAATGAGCCCTGATCAATCTTGCTTTTTTCAAATCTGTAGTATCTTTATATTTTTCAGGTGAGAGGAATGTTATCCTCTGCTGTGATCACATCACCCCAACCTTAAATCATGTTAACCATTCACAATACACAAACCCCATCCCAAGTACAGACTTGACATTCATACAGCATGACAGACAAACTGTCATCCCACAACACACACATAAAACATACAATATTAAATTGTAAAAAGAACCCTCCCTATGCAAAATTTTCTCCTCAATTAAAATTTCCCTTTTTTATTTTAAATCCAAAATTAATATCTAATTGTCTGGTCTCCTGTCCTCACATCGTTTGCCAATATGCATAATACTGGAACATGATTTAACTCCCCATTTAGTTTGCTCACATCTCACACTTAGACTATTTGACACTTTGTGTTGAGCTGTAACTTCAATATTTCCACCTTCTCATATTTCTTCCACTAAACAGTTCCATTTTGCTTTCAGTTTAAATTCATCCCTCCAAATAACTACCTCTGGCAAAAAACCAAAAATTTTTAGAGCACTCCCTTTTACTGTCACCTTGTTCCTTCATTCATCTCCTCACAAGCATTACTGACCCTCCTAAGAAATAATGATACTGAAAATAATGTTTAAAAAATATACACAGCTTCCTCCTGCCACTTACACTATAACCTTGGATTATCGTTCTCATTTTTGTTGATGCCAATTCTTAGAATTAAAAAGAAATACTTACTCTTGATAATTGAGTGACGCTATATCACAAATTTTGAAAACCTTCTTCCATGTTCCCCCTTTGTTCCTATCAAAACCAATTAGAAATATTTTTGCTGTCATGATCATCATTGTGGCCCTCACACTTATTGTTCTTGTATTTTAAATTGGCAATTTTTGTACATTTGGAGCCCTTTGAGACTTGCTTGTGGGATATATAAATAAATTTGAATTGCCTTGACTTTATTATTATTCAACTTCTTCTGCATTCCTCTTCCTTTTATTTTAATCTTAACTACTTCCACATAATTCATCTGATTTACTCCATTACACTTTTAACCTCCGAGATTCAAATTCAAATTTCACATCCTCACTTCCAACATTGTGGTAAAATTTTGCAAAGTTTCATTTTTTTTTCCCTTCTAATTTCTTCTAGTTTTCCTTTTTTCTTCTTTTTTTTTTTTTTTCCACTGACTCAACTCATTTCAATTTTTTTTTTTTTTTTTTAACTGTTCATCTTATGCCTACCTATTCCAAAACTTCCCACTCCCCAAATTTCAAATTTTCAACTTTAAAATTCACGCCCAATTTTACAAAATTCTTTCTAAATTTTTATCAATTTTCTAGCCAATTCATCACGTTCCAAATTTAAACATAACCTTGTAGCTTTCCCCGAATTTTTATTCAGCCTCTTCGCTTTCACACGCAATTTCTACAGAAATGAATAATTCTAGTTATTATTGTTAATCATCTGTGGCCCTCGTAAGGACAAGCCACACCAGTAATGGATGGATGGATGGATTGTTAATCCTAACCCCAAATGCCGATCATAAATTGCCATTTAAATCAATTGTCGCAAGGGTCATGTCAATGTATTTGTTATTTAAAGCCCTACTGTATTACTATTTTGCCGACTATCCAGAATTCCAACTTTCTTATGGCCCCTCACCCATTCAAGCTGAAATATGCATCCTATAAGTCAGTCGCAGTTGATGTGTAATTAAATTCTGTTGTTTTGATAAAGGTCAATTAAGTTTAGCAATTCAGCCTTCTGTTGCCCGAATCCAAATTTTCACTGGTCCAATTATAAAATTTCATTATTTCAGTTAGATTAATTATGTCTTCGAAATGCTAAGTTACATATAAAAATTTATGATTCAAAAGATTTAATTTCTATTGATCAATGTCCACCTTGCAAAGTTTCTGATCACGCGGTTGTGTAATTTGTCAGTGCATCTTCACTGTCCCTATCTATGTATTTTATTTTTTTTTATCCCCGTTTCAGTGTCAATAAGCAGCCTTATTATTCCCACTTTTATCAAAACTCCTCAGTTATGTCTGCCCCAGCACCCAAACACACTTCCATCCCTTTTGTCCCACACTCCACCAACTTTGTAATGCTTCAGCAGTCTTTAGCAATGTGTCCAGTTTGACTTCATGTGACTCGTGCAAGTCTTTAGCAGCCTCTCCTCTTAGATTCTCATGATGATGATTCAGGGCTGGACCGTCCGCCATTCTCAAATGCGTCCATCTTGTCTTTGTTCTTTCAGTCCATTTTCTTTTTGATCTGCAACTGTGTGTATTCCACCAACTATATGGTTCTTGTCCTGTGAAGAGCTGTGCTTGCCCCCTTCAAGCATGATAATAGTTCCTGTTGTTCTCCCAAAGGTCAAAGGTGTCTCATGACCAGGGACAGTCCTCTGTTGATTTTGAGGCAGCCAGTAGAGTACAAGGACTCAGTTCAGGACTTGTGCCATGCGCGAGGGCAGAACACACTGGGACACAAATTTCACAAAACTATCTTCGTGTTATCAGTCTTCATGTGTAGTATTTGTTCCTTACACCCCAAATCTTCCCATTAACATATTGTATCCTATCAGTTGCGCACACACATCATCTTACTATCAAGCCGCCCTTATCAAAAGCTTTTTTTTTTTTTTTTTTTTTCGAGTAATCCATCCACCCTACCCATTAACACGGCTAAAATCCTCGTTCCAGTGTTTATCATCAAATAAAGTTCCGAAATCCTTTGTAATAAACTGTAATGTAATTTAACAATCTACCAACATGGTTGTATATGCGGTGAATGTTATTGTTCAATCTATAGGTCATACAGCGCCTGTGTTCCAACTATGACACTCCTCCTTGGTTTACCATCTCATAAGTTATTGTTGTCAGCAGCGCTAAATGATAGTGCTTGAAAGTGAATGTCTTATCGCCCAATTTAAAACACATGCCGCATTTGAGCGAGTATTTATTCATTTATTTGCCATCCTCATGTTAGCTGGCATGTGTCAGAATTAAAATGTAATTTTGCTTTTAATTTTAAGTCTTTCAAAATTGCTTTATCCTTACTGCACCGAGATAAACTGTCAAATATATCTTTAAAAACAAACAAAAACAATCTATGCTCCTGCACAGACTCTTAAAAGTGGCACCCAAATGCCAGATTACAAATCAAACCTCCTCCTTCACTCTCACATTTTTGATAAAACAGTCTACTTATCTAGACACTGTCATCACATACGAAATAATGGCCTGCAAATTAAATATAATGTCGTTGCTCTGGTCCCTCAAAACATGTAACTAGGATTTGGACAATTATTAACCCCCATCAATTGATCAATTTTCTCCTCACTAAATTCCTAGCCTGTTAATCTATCTGCATAAAGAAGACATTTACAATGCAGGGGATAAGAGAATAACAAGGAACACCTTAACAATAAACACAAGGAAAACCTAACAATAAACAAAATAAACCCAAACCACAATCAAAACCAAATAAACTCGGCCCATGACCTATGTAGACCAACACAGTACTCCAAATATTTCCCCATTAAAAATTTAAGCCTTTTTGTGTAGAGCACCATTGATTTCTAATCATTGACCTAATTTTATCCTTAATTTAATCCCAATCACGAATGCCCCCTACTTACTTTACTTGGTGTTCTTTTAATAAAAAGTGCCCCCTTGCAATGTCGTTTTTATTTGTTGTTTTTAACTCTAAGTGATTCAAATCTTTGACTTATCCTTACATGTGTCCTTGTATAGTCTTATGTCATAACCAATCAATAATTCCCCCTAAATTTAAAATCTGCAATCATAATTTAATTTTATCCAATTCTACAATGTATGTTCTCTCTTACTCTCACATTTTTATGAGGGCTGGGCACTCTCCTCGTTGGACGAGTTTCTGACCACAACCCTCAGATTATTCTATCATTTCTAATTTTTACATTTAACAATGCAAATCTGATTAACCATTGTCTACCACACCGTTTCCGTGCACCAATTTAACGCAATTCCATCCTTTATAACGAACTGATACACAAAGACAAACATACACATAAACAAACACACGGGCCCACAACATAGACATGACAATCTTCCCAGTTGATAACAAGGGTGGGGGGGGCAACTGAAGTGCGGAGAGCCTCGCCATCACCACGTCGCACAATGTAACCCCCCACCTCTGTCCAAAAGGTGCATTTGTGCCCACCTGACCGTTTGGCCCAAACTTTAGAGCTGCACCCTTTTGAAAACAAAAATGATTACAGTTTAACCCCACCACACAATGGGATATAACCTTCATGCTAATTAAATATACATTCTTTATCAAATTCTTGTTAAGCCATTTTTTCTGACTCCAACTCTCATGCAAAATCAAAATAAAATCAACAATTTTATACAAATCAACTTATTGTTCTTCATGAACCACAAATCATCACTTCCATCCCATGAACAGCACCACAACTAATCACTCACTTCTTCAGCTGCGCCGCTGTCCCATCTGACAGCCAAGCCTGCTTTCCACACAATATCATCATAGACACACTTCAACAATTATGTAGCGACCTGGTTAACCCAGTTACCCTTCGCCCTAGACAACAATATAAGTCTCTAAGGTCGCACTATTGAAGTCGCCAGGCATCCGTCCTGCTATATCAGCGACGCCTTCACCATTTTTTTTTCTTTTTTTTTTTTTTTTCTTTTTTTTTAATTATATTTTTTTTTCACGAGTCCCTGACTCGTATTGGTGGCCTGGCCGATCCAATCGACCCCGACCTTAGGCAACAGTATAAGTTCCTAAGTGTCTACTATTGAGGCCACTCAGGTGCCCATATGCTAGTCACTGGCATCCCACAAGTTCCAGCGGTGTGAGCGCCCTTTGCTGATCAGACAAAGTCCTCACCACCTTTCTCTTAATTCACCACGACTCGGACATCCCAGATGTCCCTCGCCTTAGACAGCCCTATAATGTTCTAAGGTCACACTATTGGAGTCGCTCGGCATCCGTACTGCTATATCAGCGACGCCTTCACCTGTTTTTGTATTTTTAATTTTTTCCACAAATCACTTTTACCAAATTCCACACAAACACACACTTCTATACAACCACCATTCCTGAACACAGAGCTGAAATTATTAATTTTTGTATTCCGCTTTCACTCCACAATATTGCTGAACTGGGAGAGAGAAAAAAAAAGTTTCCCCCTTACCTTTTGTGCCGATCGGACTGCAATACTGTTGAGCAAGAGCGGAGAAGGAAGAATCCTTTGTGGAGCATGCACTTTCCCTTCTGAAGAAATCACGTCGGATGGTCACCATTTGTTGGATTTTGTCCACAATTTAGGGAGCGCGTTATCTGCGCCTCACGGCAAAAGCCTTTGCCAATCACCTGTTATTCAATTTACTCACTGCGTGCTCGTTTGATTTCTTCAGATTTAGGAAAATGCAAAGACACTGAAGCAGAAATTAGACTTAGACAGCTTGGTTGAGTTCAATCACAATTCTTGTTCAAAAAGCTCTGTTTTCAGGAAAGTGCAATACAGCGCTGGGCCCTTCAAGAGCGGAAAGTCTCCATTCAGAAAAGGGCAAAGTCCAAGGTTGTTAGATCAGTTTTATATTCAGTAGCACATTGTGGGCCGGGATTGATGGGCGATGAGTCTTCGGGGTGGGGCAAGTTCGAAGGAGAGTCTGCTTCCATGCGAGTGGTGCTGGTTATGGGCGATTCGGTGTGTTGGTGGGGGCTGTTGGTGTGTGTGTGTGGAGGGGGTTGTTGTCTTCCATCCCGTATCTCGGCCTTGGCGATCATCTTTGGCCGAGTTCTCGGGTGGCTCCTTCTGGCACCAGCTGGTTTTATCTCCACGTGACCTTCCTGTGAACATTCTCCTCCAATCTCGGACATACACTGTCGTACCGCATTCAACCGTATCTTTTTCTTTGTTAGGTCAAGATATTTCCCTCTGTGCAGAACGTTCAGTAGTAATCAAAAACTGGCGTCTAGCATTAGTCAAAACATAAGATACAATCAAGTACTGAACGGTCAAGACGACTGCGGCCATGTCCATGATTCAGAGAAAAAACATCAGGCATGCATTCCACAGTTCCTTAAGGGTCATTAAGGTATTTAGGCAATATATCAAAAGTCATTTGTTATTTCAAAGTCCTCAGAAATATATATATCAGATCATAAAGTTATAAAAACCTTTCTCATCACCACTTATCAAAAATGTCTAGTTATGTCTTCTTTATTGATTTGGTGTGTAGGTATAATTATATGCTTCAAATGTTTCTTTTATTTATTTAATATGTGAATATACTTGTCTGCTTATGTACTTTATTCAATGAGGTTTGAGCATATCTGTTTTTGTAGCGAGGCAGGACTTTTTGTATTTCGACCTCATTCCTTCAAGAGGACACTGGAGCAGGGATTATAATGGAAGGATTATGCGCAACCGTTTATCCCTCATACAGGCACAGGTAATCCAATCACTGGTAACCTTCCAGCACGGCTCGGACAACTCATCTTCTCTGGAAAAGCAGCACAGTGAAAGCACAGCGAGGCACTATGAGGCCTCAATGGGAAGGCAGGTGACAGAATGCCATTTATTGTAAGAGGAAGACCCCTGAGGGGTAAGTGCTTTATTTTGAGAGAGAATAATTCCCAATTTGATAACAATCATCATGTGTTTATTTATCAGGTCTTTGAACACAGAACAATTAGGTAAAGATATACCAAGCGATTATTAAAAGAGTTTTGGGCTTCTGTTAAAACATGATACATATAGGGGGGTAAATCCATACTTAAGTGAAAACAAATGAGAGAAAACGGATATGTGTCTGTCTCTGTCTCAAAGCCAAGTGTGGGGGCGTCTTTCACCGTTTCGTCAAACAAAACCTTTGGTAGTTATTTTTAATTTACCAAAACGTTGGAATTTTCTATGATCCGTGAACATTCTCTGAATATTATACACCTTATTTCAAAACAGCAACAGGTGCATAAAAATGTAAGTGTGTATTCATTTCCATGCATGTCCAATTGTGCAGCATATTGCAATTTTCTCCAGTTATGGCCAACAGCTGACTGAGTGGCTAAGGGTTGTTCGGGTTCGATCCAATGTTGGCAAAAGTGGGCTGAGGTTGCGCTACCCTCCTCCTGGTTAATGTGCGCACGGACACCCGGATGTGGCCAACATGATTGTCGCTCCTCGCAAGGTTCCGCGCTCGGAAAATGTTGGCAATATAACTCAGGTTAGCCTCGGATTTACTCTCCAACGATGAGTTGGATCTGACGTGGAGCATTTCCATGTGGATTCGAGGATGCAAGAAGAAGAAGATGAACTGTCAGAAGGTAATAATATAGAAAAGAAAAATAGAAAAACGGAGGAGAGTTGGTGCGCTCTTGTGTGTGCGTGCTTATGTGCGAGTGTATGTGCGCGCGCCTGCGTTAGGAAAGAAGAAGGAGCTGTACAATATTTTTCAGATTTTGACATTACTTTTTGATGCCTATATAGTGTCATTTGAAATGAACGGACTTAATTTTGCAACACCTTGCAAAGACGCGACCTGCCTCGCAGAAAAGTGATAACCAGTTGTTATCCAGCGGTTTTCACAACTACACACACGCGCACAAAAATTATATTTATACACTCCGATAACGTGTACAAGAGAGGAAGATAAGTGATCTAATATTGTAAAATCTTAGACTAAATGCGATGTATTGTTCTAGTATTTTATGTAATGACTCTCCATTTGGGGAAAAGCATGTAAGATTTGATTTACCGTTCAACAAAACCACCCTGTATTTTACTGCAAGGTGTTTTCTGAGAGAGTGAACTCTGCAGGCAGCGTGGATTCAGTTCTAACTTAGTGTGAATGATTGTCTGTAGCTATTTGTGCCCTAGTGACTCGTCCAGGGTGTACGTAGTCAGCTGAGATAGACTCTTCCCTGTGACCCCGAAAATGATAAGTGCAATTGGAAATACTTTGAGGGATGTTTTTTTGTTGAATGTCAAAGCTTCTTCTTGCTCCATTTGCATTCCAGCTGTCGGTTGAATAGCCCCAGCATATATGTTTTAGACTCATTATGATTTGAAGACTCATTTTTGGGATGACATGACATTACAAAACTAGCTCCTGTATGCCAAAGAGATGAGTCAAGGGCACTGTTTTTTTAACGCTCAGTTTACATTGATTTTAATGACTCGCTCATCCATTCATGCAGATGGTCCTCTTTGTTCCCCCATGCTCACGCCACACCACATCGTTTTATTATTTGTGTCAAGCGTGAAAGCTCAAGGGACAGCGGTATGCTTTTGATTTGGTGAAATGTGAAGTTCTATTAGAAAACAAACAATTGCTTTCCACAGAGCTATATAGGAAGTGTCCTTGCAAGAAAATGTTACATTTTGTCAAAGATCCCATTAAATCATTTATTTTCTCTTGGTAATGTTCTGGTCTGTTTGCATTGGTGGTTGAAGTATGGCATTGGCCAACCGGATCTAGCATATGACTGCTGCGGCAACTACAGGACTGGAGTGTGATCTTATGGCCTTGAATATCATGAAATAATATGTGTGTTTTATATGTACCAATAGCGAGAAAGAAAATGTTGAGAAGCTGTTACCAATAGCCTTTTAAAATAAAAAAAATGTCTTCACACTCTCCTTTTTATTGTCACCTGTTTCCTCTCTTTGTAACAATCTGCATCTATGTTGACAATCTCACTATGTTTTTATGGTTCAGACATTGCAGTATATGTGGAGCCTCAAAATATGATACAAGGTCACAGTTTTTCTGTTGCAGTACGTCTGTAAATGTGTGGTGCTGAATCAATTAGTGTGGAGGCGAAGAGTTGGCTAAGTGTGTTTTTTTTTCACGATGGTCCATTTCACTTGGATTCAGCCGCTTCACTGGGTGTGAAGTGGGCTTTTTGAAGCATGACTGGCATATGCAGTTTGGAACTGGGCTCCATTAATGCTCCAACAATATGACCACAGTTAACAAATGCGTCTGACATATTGCAACTTGGAAAAATAATTTCTAAAGATTGCAAACAATACTGTTGCTCTACATGGCTTCATCTGGTTGGTGTAATTTCATAAACCATAATAATTTTTTATTCAAATTTTGATTTAATTTACTGTATCTTTCTCATTAAAATAAGTGTTACATTGTCCAATTTTGTCCAATTTGCATTACTTGTTTATTACCCATAGAGTTGGCTTTCGAAATGCAATATAAAAATTCATTTGATGCTTGCTAACCTGCAAGCATTGTTCATTGCACAAATGTTGTTATTGGTTAGCATGGTTGTTGAAGGTATTGCATATTTATTTGCTAATGTATTGCCTCTTTCTTGTCTTAATAGGGGCACAGTATGCCAGCAACAAAAGGACCACTTCCTCTGCTGATGCTTCAGCCCTTTGGTCAGAAAGCCAAACTCATCTCCACCAACTCAGCCCACCTGAGTCCCTGCACGCCCCCGCCAGCAGTGGCAAGCCCGTCGGCTCGTCCTACGGCCTACTGGGAGCAAAGAGTGGCACCCATGTACCCGGTGGCACCAGTTCCGCTGTCAGCCCGGTTCTTGCTTGGCATGCGGCCATTAACGCTGCTCGCCAAGCGCAGGGCGATGTTGCAAAGGTTGACTTGAGTCCACAGCGCACACCATGCGCCACGGGAGCGGCTCCTGTCGGCTCATTGGCACAGAGAAAGAGGCAGCAATATGCCAAGAGCAAAAAACAGGGCGGGTCCACTAACAGCAGGCCACCCAGAGCGTTGTTCTGCCTCACCCTCAACAACCCCATCCGCAGGGCCTGCATCAGCCTGGTGGAGTGGAAGTATCCTTTCAATTTAGTTGTTGTGGTTGTTGAAAAAATAATGACAATTTGACTGAAAATCAGTGAGTAAAATAATCTTCCTGCATTATTCTAACTGAGAAGGGGAGGGAAAGCTATAAGCTGGTCATCTAAAACAGGAGGCAATATTTACCAAAAAACAGAGGTTGTTTCCAGTGGCAGAGCTAGAGGTGGGCCCGCAGGGGCACTGGAACCCCCCTTGAAATACTCATGGACCAGCTCATTGACTTTTGGGTATTTTTCCCAAATCCTCATTTGCACTCACGCCCCCCTCAAAGAAAATAATCCTAGCTCCACCAGTGGTTATTTTGCGCTTTAGGTAGCTGTGATGGTTTTTTGTATGGACAACTCAGGAGGACCCCACACGTGTAAAATGAAGTTGGAAGTAATGAAATCAGAAGACAAACAAACCCAACACGTTCCATTTTAATCTGGATGTGGGTATAGACTTTTCTGTACAATATGCTGTTAATCCAAACTGATTTTGATCTTCCAGCATTGTTGTAGCTATGCGCTCAAATGAGTTCCATTCTTATCTTATCATTTTATTTTTCATATACTTCAGTGTGGTAAAAACCTTCCTTAATCATTTGACTTTCAGACCATTCGATATATTTATACTGCTGTCTATTTTTGCCAACTGCGTGGCCTTAGCCATCTACATCCCTTTCCCTGGAGATGACTCCAATTCTACCAACCAAGAGCTGGTAAGTACCATACAGCAGAAAAGTATACAATGTGGATAGTGATGTAATGGCTAAACTGTTACATGACACATGCATGTGGTCTTTATAGCGGAACAGATTTGCCTTTCAGGATCAAGTCACACTGTCAATCAGTCAACTATTGATTGATTCATGTGGTTTTCTCTGACTCCCACTGCCTCACACATTTCACATATATAGATGTTGGGTTAGATTTTGGCTCTAAATTGCCCATAGGTATAAATAAGAGAGTGAACAGTCATGTGTGGCCTATGATTGACTGGCGACTCGTTCAATTTATAGTCTGCTGAAATAACCTCCAGTTCCCCATGAGTCCTAAACAGGATAAGTAGGATAGACAATGGATGGATAGATCAGTTGCTTTTTTATAGGCAGATTCTACATGTTCTTAGAAAACCATTCAGTCAGTGTTTGCTTTGGTCTCTGAGCCTTGTAGGAAGTGAGTGTCTCAGTAGACCGAGAGGAATTGCTAGTTGTGCACAGAGAAACATTGCATGTTTCATCAACAGATGGGGATTACTCATTTTGTGTGTATAGTATGTATGTGTGTGTGCATGCATCATCACATCACAATGCACATTGTGTGTGTGTGTGTGTGCGCGCGTGTGTGTACATGAGAGTGAAAGTGAACTTGAGTACATCTCTCAGGGACATGAGCCCTATTTCATCATTTCTCTAATTTGTTTGAATTTTGAAAACAAAATTCTCAGCGGAACTACTGGTGTGTGGGCAGTGTGGTATCAATTCCCGCACAGTGGTGCTGTGTAACTGGTTATTTGTCTCTATACGTGTCCTGCGACTGGCTGGCGACCAGTTCAAGGTGTAGTCTGCCTTTTGCCCGATGTTAGCTGGGATAGACTCCAGCTCCCCCATGATCTATCTACATATATGCAACTGGCTGTTGGCATCAAAGTCAATAATCATCAGCTTTGCGATCACAAATATGATGACACTTTTGTCAAGTATCGTTCCCATGAAGGGTCGATGAGAAAACAGACTCTAATTGTCCTTAGTTGCCAATGTGAGTGTGGGTGGTTGTTTACCCATATGTGCCATGTGTAGACCTGCAGCATGTGTACCACACGTGTGCCCCTCCCTCACCCGTGGGTTTGTATGTATGTGACGTCTTTGGTTTGTTTGCATGTAATTTTGCGTGTGCGATTCTCAGAAGCAATAGTCGGATTGCATCATTTTCCCGGTCTGGGATTAAAGGTTTAGAGGGAAGAGGAAATGAGAGTGACACTAAGCAGCATATGGCTTTGACCAACACGTGTGTTTTTTTACTCTGTGTCGAAATAGAAATATGATGAGCAATGAATAGATATGCTCATGACAATTTTATAGAATTCCATATGACAACACTAGTCAACAGCAAATTTTAGTCAGAGAGCTTTATGAGCTCCTTAAACACACACACATGCACACGCGCTCTTTGTGCACTACAGAAATGTAGGTACTCTCAAATTTCAGTTAGAATTGTTGTCTTGAGCCTTATTAGAAAATAAATTCCAAGATGATAAGTTAATTTGAATGTTGGGCAAATGAGGTTTAGGGCACCACAGCAATAGTCAGACTGCAGACGAGCATCTGTCCAACAACTAGGACAGGATTTGTTCGGTGACACTGTTTCCAAATTATTTCCTTATTATTCCTAATTTATTATCCATTAAAATCCTGCACTTTGGCTGTCTAGATAGCAAATAAAAATATCTTTTTCCTATCATTTTTCATGTTAAATTGTTTGCCATTGTGCCATGCAAGTAATTCCCCTGAGCTGTAATTGGTATTGTTAAACAGCCAGATTAAGAATGAATGACAGTGGCTGACTGGCTAAACATCTTGGCAATGTATAAATTGAACAAGTTTATGCTGTGCGTGACAAATGACAACTTCATTCGCTGCCTGTAGGATGAATTTGTCCACAAGATATTTTGCTGTCCCAAGTTTGGGTCAGTTTTTGTGTACGCATAACACTGGTCACAACTTTTCTTATATAACTATATTATATAACTATTTCTGCCTTTACGTCAATTGATTATTTTTGTGTGTTTGACCTCAGTGAAGGTCTGCACTCTCCTTCACCTTGTTTACAAGCACAGCAGGCTTTCGAGGCAACTGTCACCATGACGACTTGATTGGAGTGGAGTGTGCAGGAACAGGGCTGTCAACAAGTATGTCAGGTCGAAGGCAACTTGTCCAAGAAATTTCCAAAAGAGCCCCCCAGAAAGCAAGAGAAGTCAGAGGAGACACTAATGAGGCTTGAGGAGGATGGTAAAAGAAAAAGCACTGCTAGAAAAAGTAATTAAAATAGAGCATGAGGAGAAAGAATGAGGGCAGGAAAGGGGATGGAGGAATGACGAGCATGAGAATGGCATCATGTCTCACATCACAATACAGGAAGTAAGAGTGATGATATTGAATAAATCCTATGTGCTCATCCTAAAATGTTGAAGTGTGTGACTTAAAGAATCATGTAATGGGATAGTAGAAAATAGCTTGGTGGACGAATCCCTTGTTTGTCTCACAAGGTGAAAATCACTTAACAATTAAAGCAGCTAATGTGAAGTGACGCTGTTGCTGTGGTTTAGCTCGGAAGACTCCCTCTTGCTCCTGCGGTCCATTTTCTTCCATTTCCTCTTGTATCAAATGTGCCCCCTTATCATGTTCGTGGACACATTTTCCTCCATTGTTGTAAACTGGTAGCATCTCATTCCTATGGTGGTCCTGTGCAAAACATAACAGCAAATAACTAAAGGTGTCCTGATCTAATATTGATATCAGAAAAAAAATCAGCATGGACCATCTCATTTTGCAGTCAAAATCTGAGATAAAGATTTGAGGTTATTCTTTGAGAGAAGGAAAACAGTACATGTGTCTTATTGTCTTTTTCAAGCAGCACTTTAATTATGAATGGTTTGTGTAGCTATTGAACACACAGGTGTACCATTAAATACTGTAACTTATCATCATCATTGTCATGATATTATGAGCATGCTGCCATGTTTAGCGGTAACCACGCGCACTGCTGCTTTCCTCGACCTTTCATCTTATTGTGGCTAATGAGAACACAATCTAATAGGAGCTGATTAGTCTGCTGGCTGCCTGCTTGAGTCGCCTTCCGTACGTTTTTCCAGCACACCATACAAATGAAAATCAATGATAATGTTGATGGTACTGTTGGAGTTATGTTCATCATGAAAGAGGAAAGGACGTTTTGAATTTTGGAGGGTTAGTAGATGTATCACGTTGCAAAGATGTGACACATTTGAAGTGGTCAAGCTGTGATGACGCTCCTTCTGTTCATTCAACGAAAAGGAAAATGAGTGTCTGTCCAATAAAAAGCTTCTCCAAATGTGTATTTTTATTTGGAACCAACATTTTGCTGTTTTTCCTAAAAGAGTTTTATACTCTTATACCCAGAAAGCTGGAATGACTACTCGTTTACACCATGAGGCTAACATCACAGCTCTGAGTAATACGAAGCAAAGTATAACAGGAGAGTCACAAAGCATTGAGTGTTGTGTCAGCTTCAGTTATTGTCACTGAGGTTAGTGGCAGCAAGTGAACCAGTGTGTTTGTGTGGTAATGCCAGCCTTTCAGTCCCATGAGTGCAGATGCATGTTCACACATTAGTGTAAAGGCCAAGCTTGTTGGTCACAGATTGAATCAAAAGGCCCCTTAAGAAAAAAAAAAATCATAGTCATTCTCACGTTGCATACAATGCTCTGTTGCTTATAATATATTTGAGTGTGTTTGGTTAGAGTCAAGTCACCCTAAAACTAAATAAACTAAAACAAAAAAAGAAAAAAAAGAAAGAAAAAAAAACCTTAAATACATAAACAAATAAAATTAAATAAATAAATAAAAATAAATAAATAAATAAATAAATAAATAAATAAATAAATAAATAAATAAATAACAAGCAAGGCAGTTAATCTGGTGCTTGTGTTGTGTGAATGCTACTTCTTGATAAAACTGCAAAGTTTCACACAACATAATGTTGCACTTCCAAAGCACCGCCAGTTCATTTGTGTTGCTACCAGATTTGTTTAAATGCGAGTAGATTACTTTTGTCCTCCTTTTCTCTTCTCCCTACTCTGCTTTTAAAGACCACCAATTACAGTAGATACTATAATTAAAGTGATAACAAATTTCCCAAAAATTACTTTATTGTATCTAAATGACGGTTGCTGTCCATCCATTCATTTTTTTATCCCAGTTGACGTTGGGGCGAGAGGACTTGTACATGCTGAATTGATTTCCAGCCAGTCGTAGTGCACATATCAACTGACAGCAATCACATCAATCTTTTCACACATAAATAGTGTGTGTGAAAGATGGTTATCTTAAAAAATACATTCATTGACTAAAACACTTAACACATTACAACATACCCAAGCAATCTGTTGGTACCGTCTATATACGTTCCCTAGTGGCTAACAGCCGTATAGACATGACGTGATTGGCACTTGAGGGGGTTATTTTATTTCTTGCATTATAGAATAACTGTAATTAATTCACTCAAATGTTAAAAGAGTTTTACATGATTTGGTTGATGCAGTGCCCTGTAATGAGAAGAATGGGGCCTAGTAGTGCTGTATAATTGGTGGACCGGCTAAAACACTGGTGCTTGTACAAACACCAATCAATCATGTTTAAAACAATTCATTACCTGATTAACTTTAAGTGCTGCAAATACACATCTGTAAGGGGGGGGGGGTCCTTCAGCAAAATACAAATGTTTCCTTCTTTTTGCTGTTGCCACTACAACCAGAATTCACGACTCATTCAGGATTCATGTGCAAAAAAAATCTAGGACATTTCATTTATCCTCTGCTGTACTTTGTCCTGGCTTTGGCTCTAGTAAGCAGAATTTCTTGTCCGGTTCCCAAAAGAGAGGATTTGAAGGCTTACTCGATGCGCTGCTCCTCCTTAAATCAATTAAGCTGCTTTTCTTTCTCTCTCAATGAGGGTCCAAGCCTGCGTTTTGTTGTCATTAGTGAAGATTTAGATCATCTTAAAGTCATGGGAGCTAAAGATTAAAGAAAAGCAGCAAAAATTATTTTGGTTCCCACTGCAAATAAAGTTTTTGGAGAGAAATAATATGGAACTTCACGGTTACTCCGTCAAGCGTTATTGCAGGGACTCATCTTTCTTGACTGTCCCAAGTTCAAGTCTCATTCAGTGCCCACACATATTTAAAAAAAAGAAGCCTTATTTCCATGGCAACCGTATCCTGACTACAGCTGTACTATATGGCTCACAAGGAGATTACTGTGATTATGTGTGAAGATTTCCCCCCCCCCTCTTGCGTATTCCTTCAAAATGTAATTCAAAGGCTGGATGGTCTCATAAGGAAAAATACTGTAAAAAAATACAGCTGCTCCCAGAAAGTAGCCAAGATTCTGCCCTTAAAAAGGTTCTAATGCTCAACTGATGGGCTCTCTCAGAGAAGTATTAATTCAAAGGCATGTTTGTTCTTGTAGTTGTATTGACTGGAGTGCATCAAAAATGACTACGAGTGTGCTTGACTCAGAAACCTTATATAATCTTCTTCTCATCTCACTTTCTTGATCTTCACATCCATTGGTTTTCACACCCCACAATGTCACCCATGACTGTGGCTTGAACTCATGCATTTATGTGCTAATATTTTCTTGAAAATTATGGTTGATCCTATGACTTTAGGAGCGTTGATTTATCAAATATAAAATAAGATGATTGCTGTTTTTTGTGTGTGTCGTTCTCCTGAATCGGGCTCCAACGAGTCCGTTCATGTTTCTGCCGTGGAGACCGCTTACCTCTCCTGTGCTGAATTTAAAGGGAATGAGGAGCTTCCATTAGCTGGGAAACAAGTTGGCCGTGTTCACGCTCACAATGGTGCAAACATCTCTTTGTAATTGCGTCTGAGAAAATACCAAAAGAAAGAAAACCCATGTATCCGTTGGACTGGTTTTGTGCTAGACTTCTGATGGGCATGAAAATAGGGCACCATTCATTTGTATGTGTGTGTCAGCACATCAGTGGCCATGTGACTGCATCATTTGTGGTCTCTTGTAATCTCCATACTTTGGCTGCTGTGCCAGCAGTTCAACAGGTTGACGAGCAGATATTTCAGACCGAGTGTAAACACAACCACAACACAGCTGGGAAATCTCAGCATCAACCTCATTTTAATTTCTACGCGACTCACAGCCAAAACTTTGATAAAATTTTTAGTTGGAGGATTCAGTTACTTTTTGATCAATTTCCTGTTTTTTTTGTCTTTAAAGAAGAGTCTGAGGTGGGATGTTTTTAAATGGGGCCACTGGAAGGCATTTACCTATAAAGGATTTGAGATGACGTTTCTTAAACAGAGCTGTCTGTTTACTGCCCGTGAATGACCAAGTCCCATTCAAGAGCACTTGCTGTGTTTACGTCATCAAAATCAGCACAAGTGCTTAGCTTAATGGGCCTCTAAAGCTGCCAACTCGCTGACCCTTTTGCATGGCATAATGCAGACATGAACACAGAGAATGAGTGTATGTGCGTGTGTGTGTGTGTGTGTGTGTGTGTGTGTGGGAGAAGCAGAAAGACAAGTGCTCATGGAGGCGAATACAACAATGATGGTGTTTTCTGTGAGAGAGAACGCAAATCGGACCGACGACATAAACACAAAAAAAGTAGATTGTGTGCAGGATCGTCCAAGTTCAGACACCTGTCTCTATTACCCAACCGAGTTGCCATGGAAACTTGTAGATTGTTCAAGCCTGATCTTTGAAATATGCTTTGAAAGAAACATCTTTGCTGTTGGTAATTTCCCATCCATCCATGCACTGGTTGTCCACGAAAATAAATAAATAAAATAAAATAATGAAAACATAACTGAAAAAATGAAAACAAAAAATTCATCCCCATTTTCCTTTTGCTTCCACTCTGTTAACAGGAAACAGTCGAATATGCCTTCCTGATCATTTTCACTATTGAGACATTTTTGAAGATTATTGCCTATGGTCTGGTCATGCACCAGAACTCCTACGTTAGAAATGGCTGGAACATGCTGGACTTTGTCATCGTCATAGTAGGGTGAGTTTTCATTTTTCTTTTTGATTCTAATTTGATTTTGTGTGTATATAGTACTCACGCCCTTTAGCACACAATCCTGAAAAATGTATGACACACACCCTCATTGAAAGTTTCCCCCCATTTTATTTCACATTGTCATTATATATTTTTCCTTTAATGCAGAGTCGCAATTCAAATTATAAAATGAATATGTGCAAAACATAAACAGTTTTTATTTTGGTCTGTCAAAAATAAGTGACTGATATTTGGGCCCTCTAAATTGTACATGTAGACGGGAGAACATCTCTCTCACGCTCGTTCCGCTCTCCACAGCTTGTTCAGTGTTGTCCTGGAGATGATAACCAAAGACGCTGACTCGGGCGGCCAGACAGGAGGCAAGCCTGGGGGGTTTGATGTCAAGGCCCTCCGAGCCTTTCGAGTACTTCGCCCTCTTCGCCTTGTCTCTGGCGTTCCAAGTGAGTTGACACACATCATGTTTAACAAGTAACAGCCATTCAAAGTCGCATCACACAAGCATGGACATATTTAGAGTCTTCAATTTTGTAATGTGAGAGAAAGGCCACACAGCATAGGGAGATCAGGCAAAAAGAAAGCCGAAACTAAAATGAACCCGGGACCTTTCGACTGTGAGGCGGATGTGCTGATCACTTCCTGCCCACTTATAACTAACAATAACAGTCATAACCCAGGATGTGCCACTCGGATCAAGCCTCGACTCATACAAGACTCATGCTTATGAATCGAGAAAATAACCCAGCCTGTAGAGGATTCCTCCTCTGGGTCCTCACATTTCCATAGCAACGCACCATGAGGAGGAAAGATGAAGCTGAACTGAACTGAAAGATTTTCACATTTGGTTTCAATGAATATTCCATTTCTGGGAAAATGCAATCATCACATTCTGACCTCTGACAAGAAAAATCATGGCCTGGAAAGTGTGAGTGTCAGCGTGTGTGTAATCCTCTCTTTCATCCAATCATTCGTCCATATTTTCTGGATCATCTTAAAACATTTTAGCAGAAATGTTATGTAAAGTAAAAGCCAAAACCTACTGAACACACTTTTTGTAGTAAATGTACGCCATCAAATAAATGATAAATCATAAACACCCATATGCATAGTAGAATTGATTGTGGTCATCTGACTTTCACTTTTTGCATAATAGTAAGGCCCATTAAAAGAGCAAATAAGGAGACCCGTGTTGATGTAACATATCACTGCTCATTTGCATTCGGTGCATTTGCTTTAAAGTAAATTACATAGTGGAGAGAACACTGAGGCAAAAAATGTCAAAGCGGCAACTCTAATGAGTGACATTCTATTAACTTCATTGTAACATTGCTGAAACAACAAATCAAAGTGACCCAAATGTGTAGCCATGTTAGGGCAGAATGATTTTGAAATGAAGCTGCATTACAATAAACAAAACCAGATTTAGAGGTTATGCTAAAATAAAGGCATATGCACCATGCGAGTTAGTTCATTTATATAACTCAATCAGAGTTGGGCTTTCTCTGATAAACACTCACTTGTTGTGCGTGTTTGCAGGTCTGCAGGTGG
The DNA here is from genome assembly GCF_059516105.1 of Syngnathus floridae. NCBI lineage: Eukaryota > Metazoa > Chordata > Actinopteri > Syngnathiformes > Syngnathidae > Syngnathus > Syngnathus floridae. The sequence continues at coordinate 19,977,333 of NC_142414.1, read as the reverse complement.
TTTTGAACTCAATCATCAAAGCCATGGTCCCTCTGCTTCACATCGCTCTGCTGGTCCTTTTTGTCATCATCATCTATGCCATCATCGGCCTGGAGCTCTTCATTGGCAAAATGCACGCTACCTGCTATGTGATCCAAACAGGTGAGGCTTTGACATGACTTGAACTTTTTTGCCATTCAATGACACATTAGTTCTAGGTTGTTAAAAAGGCGGATGTTTGGTATGGATGATCCGTCTTTAGCATAGTACATACAGGCTTTAAATCCACAGAGTTAATGGACATATTGCATATCGCAAATACTGCAAGCTTAAAGGACAGATGGTGGCTCCTATCCATCCAGCGATTAGAGGACTAATATCCACCTATTGTTTTTTATTGCTTTCATAATCTAAATATGTATACTGTATACAAAGGATTACATACAGTCGGGAGAGCTGGGTTCAAATAGTGTGTGGCGTTTGCATGTTAGTTGAGTTTTCTTGCAATGCTGTGCTTCCTCACACATTCCAACATACTTGTAATTGTGAGTGTGAATAGTTCTCTTTTTCTTGTAATTACTTTTTAAATGTTATTTTTTTGCAATATTTTTGAGCTATTATTTATTTTTTTCAACCCAGCCGCTTTGGCGAATTGGTCTTGCACTGTGGGTTATCTGCCTTTAATTGTGAGTGTGAATAGTTCTCATTTTCTTGTAATTACTTTTTAAATGTTATTTTTTTACAGTATCTATGGATTTTTTTATTTTTAGCTTTATTTATTTTTTTCAACCCAGTCGCTTTGGCTAATTGGTCTTGCACTGTGGTGTATGTGCCGTTTTCTTCTGGTACAATTTTACTCGTCTACAGTTTTGATTTTTGTATTGTGATGTTATTTTATTGCAAGTAGAAAAAAAATAATATCAGTACTGTATACTATATGACAACTGAAACACTACAGGGACTTAGATTAATCAAGACAGCACAGTGCACTGCCTCACAGTTTAGAAGTTCATATCTTGGGTTCCTGTGAGTTTCTTTAGATACATCAGGTTGTTAATTCTTAATTATGATTGTTTTGTTCAGGTATTCCGGCAGAAGAGGAGCCAACGCCATGCGCGGTGACCGGCAACGGTCGCCACTGCACACTAAACGCGACTGTGTGCAGAGAAGGCTGGCAAGGCCCCAACAATGGCATCACCAACTTTGACAATTTCTTGTTTGCCATGCTCACTGTGTTCCAGTGTATTACCATGGAGGGATGGACTGATGTACTCTACTGGGTAAGATTAATCATAGTAATGCAACATGATAAAGACACACACACACAAAAAACAGTCTCACAGTTTTGAGGGGTTGAACCTCAGCTCTGGCTCTCCTTTGCGGATTTTACAAGTTCTCCCCATTCCAAAAGCATGCATATTCAGTTCAATAAAGATTAAATTATCCATAGGAGTAAATATGAATGTGAGTGCTTGTTTATTTATCTGTACCTTTGCGATTACAATGCATACACATATTGAGCGATAAAGACCATACAATGTTGTCTTGTCGTCCCTCGCTCTTGTGGCCTTCCTCATTGTCCTCTTCAGCCTCCTGTGTTACCATGCCAAAGTCATGCCAAGGCTGTTGCTAAAGCAGCCGACAAATGACATGACAAATCTAGGAAGACTTCATGGACAGAGTTGAGGGAAAGGAAAATTCAGATATTCTATCTTTTTGATGTCTCAAACAGGCATGCTGGTTTGCTTTACTGTACAACTGCACTCTCATGAAATGTTAAAATATGTTTTGATAGGACTTTAACCCGTTTTATTTATTCTCTTTGTGTGTGTTTCTAGATGAATGACGCGATGGGCTTTGAGCTGCCGTGGGTCTACTTTGTCAGTCTGGTCATCTTTGGTTCTTTCTTTGTTCTTAACTTGGTCTTAGGTGTCCTCAGTGGGTAGGTTTCTTCTCTTGGATTTTAGGCCACGTTGTTGACTTGTGACAACGATGACCTAGCTCTATGCGCCCTCGCTGTATATAGAGAATTCTCCAAAGAGCGAGAGAAGGCCAAGGCACGAGGTGACTTCCAGAAGCTGCGTGAGAAGCAGCAGCTCGAGGAAGACCTGAAGGGCTACCTGGACTGGATCACACAGGCCGAGGACATTGATCCTGAGAATGAAGACGAGGGAGATGAGGAGGGAAAGCGCAACAGTGAGTTCCCTGAAGTTTAATTCACTATTCGTACACTTTGACACCAACTTACTTGTATCAAGACTTAGGTCTCCAAAGGTCTTGCATCGGTGCAGACAAGTCTCATGCAAGACTATTCAGTGCTTTTCATGTCTGTTTTCCTCTTACCTTTGCTTCTTCACCTGTGTTTGCATCCTTAACAATGTAGTATTTTAGTCAATGATTGCGCCTTGTAGCACTGTTAGTTGCTACTAAAGTTTGTCCTCCCCAGAATTCTTTTGTATTTCATGTCTACTCTTGTTGCCAACTATTTCTACAATGGACTTGATGTACAGATTTTCAAGCCTTTCATAATTGGGTTCCACCTATCTCTCTCTACTGTATGCCATATGTTCTAATAGTAAGATTAGAATAGTGCTGCTGTCATGTAGCAGCACATCCCACAAAATAAACAAATGAGTCACGATCGTCACACTAAGGTTAACTAAAGCTGAGTGTCACCTCAGTATGTATGGTCCTTTCTTCTTAATAAGAGAAAATAAACCATCATTTATCATTTGGTTAAAGAATGTTTTCTGGCCTCTATTTCTGGCCTCTGTTCCACTGCTGTGTACTGACTCGCTGCTTCCTCTGCTGTCTGGCTATGTGAACTGCATGTTGTTAACACCAAGGGGTCACGTTAGCAGACCTCACCGAGAAGAAGAAAGGAAAATTTGGTTGGTTCACCCAGTCCACAGAGACACAGGGTAAATGTGTGTTTAACCCAAATGGTGTTTTCATGCACATTGTGTCAATCATTTGTCATGCAATTTATTGGCATGATTTTAGTTCTCCACAACATTGGTCTGTATGTGCCCATATCTCATCCCTTCATCACCATTTGAAAATATCACTTCACTATGACTTTATTGGACAATATATTGGATGTATTGCCAATCTTGGCCCAAGTTGTTTTACATAGACTTACATTTGTCTACATATTAAAACAAGATAATTGTTGTCAACAAGAAAATATTTTATAACGTGCGAAAGACAAATGTGTTAATTTCAGGACACAGGAAGTCCTTGTTCTATTTTGTCAATGTATTTTTTTATAGTGTCTGGTTTTTGTGTGATTCAACAGCGAGCGTGCCCACAAGTGAGACCGAGTCTGTGAACACTGACAATCACAGCGAGGATGACAAATGGCTCTGCTGTGCTCCTTTGTGGTGAGTGTCATATTGCATTTTTATCGACCCTTTCACGCGTTACTTGCAGTATATACAGCTGCAACACAGCGTTGTTAAAAAGTTTCATCCTCTGTTTTCCTCAGTAAAAAAATTACTAAGTCAAAATGCAGGTTAGTACAGCGGTATGATATCACCCAGTAGGTGTATGTGCCTCATCCCAGTGGATTCAACTCATCCTGCATGCCTCGAGTTTCTTTCATTGTTTGAACTCTACATTCATCCCCGATGTTGTCCATTACTAATTAAATGAGATTCAATTATCAGTGAATGCATCATCTGTCGTATATCCTTGATCATGACTGACCATGTCCGTTTTGCATTCATTATGTTTCGTTCCATCCTGTCCTGGTCACTGATGGTGTAGTGGTACACTCGCCTGACTTCCTTGCAGGCAGCGTGTGTCCACCTCCGCTCAGTACAAGCAATATGATTGCCTGGCGAGGGTTGAGTCTGCCCTTTAACCATTGTCGCGACCTTGTACAAGAAAAGCAGTGTAAAAATGGAGGACTACGTATGTGTGACATTTTGTTTTTTTGTTTGTTTTGGAAGTCGTCAGGGGCGACGGTGGAATCGTTTCTGTCGCAGGAAGTGTCGCGCCGCAGTAAAATCTGTGACTTTTTACTGGCTGGTCATCATCTTGGTTTTTCTCAATACTCTCACCATCGCCTCCGAGCACTACAACCAACCGGACTGGCTCACTGAAGTTCAGGGTAAGCTGAGTTTCTTCCTTTGTAGCTTTCAATCTGTTTGTTGTACAGTTTAATGTTTTTTTTTAATTTTTTTATTGTCATACCGAGTGAACTGAATGGTCCCTTTTGATGGCAACATATCTATTTTTGTTTCCAAATTAGCTTCATTTCTCTCCTTGCTTTTTCAGATGTCGCCAACAAAGTTCTCCTGGCCATGTTTACTTTAGAAATGCTGGTGAAGATGTACAGCTTGGGGCTGCAGGCCTACTTTGTCTCCCTATTCAATCGCTTTGATTGTTTCGTGGTGTGCGGAGGCATCATCGAGACCATCCTGGTGGAGCTGGCCATCATGTCTCCGCTTGGCATCTCTGTTTTCCGTTGCGTCCGCCTCCTGAGAATTTTTAAGGTCACGCGGTGAGCAGCAGTGCGTCCTGGTGTTCTGCAAGAATAATTTGTCTTAATCCTAAACAAAACAAGATACAAGATGGATGGATTCTCACAAACCTCTAATTTATTTCAGCCACTGGGCATCACTGAGTAATCTGGTGGCCTCGTTGCTCAACTCCATGAAGTCAATCGCCTCGCTGTTGCTGCTTCTCTTCCTCTTCATCATCATCTTCTCCCTGCTGGGCATGCAGCTTTTCGGGGGCAAGTTTAACTTTGACGAGACGGTGACCAAACGGAGCACTTTTGACAACTTTCCTCAGGCCCTACTCACCGTGTTCCAGGTGAGTGGATCCGACTTTGGAGCTGAGAAATGAGAAGGGCCGTCCTATGTTGTTCCCATCAAGTTGAAGGCATTCCGTTTTGCAGTATAACTAAGGAATTGAAAATTTGTTCCAATTTTGTTCCTCGTGTGTTACTCAGATTCTGACAGGAGAAGACTGGAATACAGTGATGTACGACGGGATCATGGCGTATGGTGGTCCAGCCTCCTCTGGAATGGTGGTCTGCATTTATTTCATCATCCTCTTCATCTGTGGAAACTGTATCCTGCAGATCACAAACTTTGGCACATTCAGCTGAAGAAATGCTCATTGTGGGTTGTTTTCACATTTTCTTCTTCTCCACCATTGATTTTTCTCTTAATCCCAATGACAAGACATCCTGCTTAATGTGTTCTTGGCCATTGCTGTCGACAACCTGGCTGACGCTGAGAGCCTCAACACAGCCCAGAAGGAAGAAGAAGAGGCCAAGAAGAGGCGGAACAGCGCCAAGTATGAGCTTTGTCTCAAATGATCACAAATGCTTCTGGCTAACAGCACATTTTCATCACTCCAAAATAGAGAGGTGGGCACAGAACACAGAGTGGAATTAGAACAAGACACCGATGGCAAGACCAAGGTAGACAAGCATGTTCATGACTTTACATCGGTGTCCGTCTCTTTTTTTTAACTCTCTGACAATGTGTATAGGTGCCAGTTGAGTTTCTACTCGAGCAGGACAAAGAACTTTATTCTGACAATGACTCGCCAGGTAAGATTAGAATTAGGATTAAAAAAAAAAAAAAGAGAGATTCCTAATAAATAGCTGTGTTGTTTTCATGACTATTGTTCTGTTTTTAGTGTGTTGTGTGGATGACGACAATGACAACCTCCCAGAAGTCCCAGTTGGGCCCCGGCCCAAGAGATTGTCTGTGCTCACCATCAAGGAAAAAACACCTCCCATCCCAGAGGGCAGCGCCTTTTTCATCTTCAGCAGCACCAACCCGTGAGTACAAAGTCGAATTTTGACCACTTTAATGTTCATATCTGTGAAGCGATTTTGTGTCGTTGAAGCAGTGACTGTAAGCAATGGAGGCTTTGTAGATTTTGGTAGGGATTGAGGAGTGAGGTTCCCCTGGGTTGGTAAAGTTAGCACATCACCTGAGCTTTGGACCTTGGGAGCATTTGTTGTCATTAGTTGGACACAACAGTCAGTGCAGCAGATGAAAACAAACAAACTGTTATACTTGACTCAATTATTTGAATGGGAAAAACCTTTTGATTTTCAGACAGAAGGCATTTGTCTGTTGAAAAAATTAGGAGAAACAACAATCAACACAAATATTGGCCCATTCTTCTTTGTACTGTAGCTCATAACCATTTCAGTTTTGCAATGAGACAATTAACAACACCAACTGATCCGCAGGCTAGACTCCAGCGCTGCGTCGTCCAATAAGTCACCACCTCATTTGGTTTTGTGTTGTGTGTCGGTTCACGTAATTGGATGAGCTAGCGGGTCCACATGAAAGAGATACTGTTGCCCAAATAACACAAAACATGACGCTTGAGGAAAAATGCATTTTTTAGGTTGTTCGCATATCTTGCTGGCTAACCGCATGCTGCAGTGGTAGAAAGGGGGTCGAGTTGATATTACTAAGTAACTAAATAGATGGAATGATGTTGCTCAGAACATTGTGGGTATATAGTGGATCCAACATAATATTTTTTGTGTAGTGATAATTTAATTGCTAGATGGAGGTCATATCACATTATACGATGATTGTTTTTTTGAGTAATTCCGATGACCACTCTTTAACTTCTTCCTTATGATTCGTTGTCTCTGAAATGTTGCAGGTTTCGTGTGTTCTGCCATAGGCTGATAAATCATCAGATCTTCACCAACCTCATTCTGGTCTTCATCATGCTCAGCTCCGTGTCTTTGGCTGCTGAGGACCCTATACGCAGCTTCTCTGCACGCAATATTGTACGTAAACAACATCAGCCAATTGTCTGGAAAAGTTTCTAAAGTCATACGTAAGGAGGCTCTTAGCTGTCTCAAAGCGATAGCATCTGGCAAGTCGTAGAATTCACGACTCATTGGGCCAGATTTACTAAGATTACAAATCGCGAACAGTGTTGGAGGCAGTGTTGTACGCAGTTTACTAAGTGAGTGTGGAATGGATGCATCTGTCCATCCTGAGTAACAATGCAATACAAAAGTGGGACAGCACACCAGAAAAAAGATGCTCTGAAAGAAAACATAGTCATAGGTAATTTGGCACGACTTCTTGTGACTGGCTCCAATTCAGACCCAAGGTCATTCAGAAACGACATAACTGCATCACTGAATGGACAATATGCCAAGTCAATTTTTATTTCAAAAATTGCGTCAAAAATGTTTATGCAAAGAGACAAGATCAATTGTTCCTATTGTGTCTTATTGTACCTACGCCTCCTCCTTGCAACAATTGTCTTAATTAAGTAGAACGGTGCCGGTTTACACTTTTAAGACATGGTATTTAAAGACACAAAATTACCCACCACAATTCCTCTCAGGTTTGATAAATCACAATGCACAAGCTAAATTAATCTATTTACACTTTTTCTCAGTATTTTCTGTATTTGTGTACTGTAGAAACATGCAAAATGAAATGTGTGGCTATTTTGCCTATTTGGTTTCTTCGATTCACATGCTTCCACATCTGTGTAATCAAGTGTGTGCCCATCTTGGCTACATAAACCTTTAGTAAATCAGGTCCATTGTGTCAATCTACCTGTCAAAATTAGTAAAAATGTAAACTGGCGGAAAATAGATAAATAAATAAATAAATAAATAAATAAATAAATAAATAAATAAATAAATAAAAAAAAATATATATATATGTATGTATACACACACACACACACACACACACATATATATATATATATATATATATATATATATATATATAGAGAGAGAGAGAGAGAGAGAGAGAGAGAGAGAGAGAGAGAGAGAGAGAGAGAGAAATACTCGTATATATGTATAATATAATATAAGACTATATTATTTAATGATTTGAGCTTACAGCTAATTTAAATTTGTTTGGAAATGACCTCCTGCAATATATTTTAAAATGATCCCTTTTTTTAATTTACGTATTAAAAAAAATGAACTTTTACATGATATTTTATCTTACTATTAGGATGCACCGGTATAACTGATAAATGCAGTATTAGGTTAGAAAAACAGTATGACTGCCAGTAAATTAATGTTAAAATTTGTAGTATTTTACATGTGTTTGTGTTTGTCATTTCTAAATGTTGTACAGAGGACCCCCGCATATTTGCGGTATTTTCTCCTGATCCCCCATCTTAAGCGCAGTTAAAAAAAAATAGAATCTAATGCCAATTATAATGAGAGTTAATGATTTGAAGAATTTTGCTATTGGCAGTTGGTCCCTATCTTCCACAAATCGCGCAGGTCCACTGTACCATCTGTCTGTCTATTTCGATATAATTTTTCATAGGTCAAATGTTATCCTACTCACAGTCATATAGTAAATTAGGAACTTGGAAATCTGACAAATTGAACTTTCTGGATCAACACCAGCTTGTGCTGAAGCTGTTTCGGCTCAACCCAAAGCCATTGCAACCCAAACTCATTAAAAATTGGTGCAGAGCACACATGAGCTTGTGTGCGCTCGTGTGACAAAAGTCAAACACAATCACTGTGCTGTTGTCCCCAGAACGTTTTGATGACTGCAATTTGTGCATTGCCTTTTGCAGATACTTGGTTATTTTGACTATGCTTTCACGGCAATCTTTACTGTTGAGATCCTGTTTAAGGTAAATGGTGTGTGTGTGTTGTGTGGTGCTGTGCTGGCTAGAGCTTCAGTAACCTCCTGCGTGCTTGTGTCACTCTGATTGCTTCCTCAGATCCTAGGCTATGCAGACTATGTCTTCACTAGTATGTTTACATTTGAGATCCTTATTAAGGTAAACAAGAGAGCGTTGAGATGCCTCTGCAAAATAAGATTAAATGAGTAAATACAACAATTCCAAGCATGCTGCATATGCTGCCCACCTTCCCCTTAGTAACGGCCGTATGTCGTGTTGTCATGGTGACAGTTCGTCAGTATTATTCTGTCTCTATTTTGTATTTTAATGTATTTTAATAATATTTCCATTTCTGTCAAGGACTGTTCCATTCAAGCCCGAGTCTAATTCATTGAACACATAGCATTTTTCTTCATAAAACTGAGAAAAAGAAGAAACCCCCCGCTTGTTTAAAAACCTAATAAAGGGAACATTTTTAAGAATTCAATTTTAACGCGTGAAGCATATTCCAATTTTATAATTAATTTGCAGCAAAATCATTTTTACTTTTTGTGTGTGTTTTTTGTAATTAGTCTCAAGGTCCTGCTTTTTAACCTAAAATCAAATTGCTCAACTGAACATGTACAACATTTTCAAGGTTGAATCCTTTGAATCACTCCTTTGCATGTTTCAACTAGATAAAGCAAAGGTTTTTGCTTTCTTTAGAGTTAGACCAGGAGAAGATCACAGGCCATTTCTATAGAATATAGGATTAAACTGCACCAGAAAAGAATGGATTGCCTTTAGAATGCTGTGTTGGATGTCTTATGTGTTTGTAATATACAGTGGAACCACAATGGTTGAATTTTAAACACACGCATGAAGCGGTTCAGATAACGGATGGATGGATGGATGGATGGATGGATGGATGGATGGATGGATGGATGGATGGATGGATGGATGGATGGATGGATGGATGGATGGATGGATGGGTCAACATCTGGTATGTTTTGATTTTAAATAAAAAATTCCCACAAAATCTGTTGCTATCAAACCTATAATAATTGTACAGGCGGTGTTTTGAATACATATTCAATACTTTTTTTGGCCATTAAAGCTTACATCTAAATTACAGTAAGAAAGTTAATTCAGTCTTACCTTTGAGGACAAATTTTAAAGGCATAATGTCGCATGTCACAAATACCTTCCAAAATGAATTAGTAAAATGATCTCCCTGAAACATAATTCGAATAATTCACATTGGTTGGTAATCTATGCACCCCACCGCATTCCAAATTGTGTGACTTGAAAGCCATTCGACTTTGGTGGTTCCACTGTACTAGATTACATGTTGACTAACCCACATTTTTATAGTTTATTCAGAATTTGCCTTGTGAGAGTAAAGTCTGTCACTGCATCAGTTACTTTCATGTTTATATGATTTGGATTTTCGACCGTGTCACTTTAATGTGTTGTCCATGACTGCTTACAAAACACAATGCATGGACTTTTCAGACAAGATTTATATACGTTATTATTTTGCTTCAACACTTTCCATAATTTGTTATTTTTTTAATATGAAGCAGTGCCACAGAATATTTTTTTGTGATAGTGTTGCTGGTCTTGACTGCCATCTGTCTGTTCAGATGACGGCATTTGGAGCGTTCCTTCATAAAGGAGCATTTTGTCGGAACTACTTCAACTTATTGGACCTGTTGGTTGTTGGAGTGTCTCTGGTCTCCTTTGGTATTCAGTATGTATCATTTCGCAATCAATGTTTATTCATGTACCCATATTTGTGCAGCCATCTATTATTTATTTTACTCTGCCACGCTGGGTTGATTGGATGTATGTCAATAACATTGACCCCTTGTCAATTGAAGAATTTTTATTTTTTTGGATAGTTTCACTGATGGTGTAGATTTTTTAAAAGGGCCTGTCTAATGATGGTTTATCTTCCTCCATAGGTCTTCTGCAATCTCAGTGGTGAAGATTCTTCGTGTTTTGAGAGTCCTCCGGCCACTTAGGGCCATCAACAGAGCCAAAGGACTCAAGGTTAGCATGACAATCTTGACTGAGTTCTGGATTGTTTAGATTTGTGCATGTCCAATATATGTACACTTCTTAATCACTCAGATGTTGAGGTACTCACTTAGTTCCCCTTGAATTTGAACTCTTCCTTCAACAAGGAAAATATTTGGACAATTCTAGATTTGCATTGATAGATGCAGTTTTACTTTTTTGTATGTGTAAATGGTAGGTGTCCCAATACTTCTGCCCATACAATACGTTCACCCACCTTTTAACGTCTTTTTCCCCCAGCATGTGGTCCAGTGCGTGTTTGTTGCCATCAGGACCATCGGCAACATCATGATCGTCACCACGCTGCTCCAGTTTATGTTTGCTTGCATCGGAGTGCAGCTCTTTAAGGTAAAGTAAAGTGACAAACAAGGAATTCATCATATGATGTGGAGAGGAGGCAACAGATTGTGGTGAAGTCCAAACATTGGTTTATAAGTTAGCCTAATAAGCCAGCTGTCTATCCTCTTCATACACAGGGTAAATTTTATCGCTGCTCAGACGATGCAAAGTCCAGTCCAGATGAGTGCAAGTGAGTTTATGATTTATTTACTCGTTCGTTGTGGTCTCACAAGGATCTCCATGTTTGCGCAACCTTATGGATAATTAAAAAGTGTCTTTGTCAAACCACAGGGGAACGTATATTCTCTACCACAATGGAGACACCACAATGGCCAAGCCACTGCCCATGGTCAAGGAGAGGATCTGGTACAACAGTGACTTCAACTTTGATAATGTCCTCATGGCCATGATGGCTCTCTTCACTGTCTCTACTTTCGAAGGATGGCCCACGTAAGGACATCAGTTTTTTGTTGGCCTACCGTTTAGTGGAACTTTAGGGGAATTTGAACATAATCAACGCCCAGCCCCATTTTATCATAGGGAATATACAAGCAGTGTTAGAAGAGCAAACCTTGATTTTTTATTTTGGGGTCAGTTACTTTCAATTACTGATTTCCTCTATTTGTGCCAGGAGCAGGTTCCAATCTTATGTAAACAAAATATGCTATATGTATGCACGAATAGGAAATTGCATTATCAAACTAAGTTGAATCCAGAACTGTGCTTAGCAGCAATTTAAAGCTAGTAGGTTCAATCTCACAAAAAAAAAACAGCAATAAAATGTATTTTACTTTTAGCTATTAAGATTATTGAGTGAAGTCTTGGCGGAGATCTGCGCTGTTTCATGCTGTTCTGTTCTTTTTTTCTTCCCCCACAGTCTCTTATACAAGGCCATCGACTCTAATCGCGAAAACATGGGTCCCATCTACAACTATCGCATTGAGATATCTATCTTCTTCATCATCTACATCATCATCATTGCCTTCTTCATGATGAACATCTTTGTTGGTTTCGTTATTGTCACCTTCCAGGAGCAGGGTGAGAAGGAATACAAGAATTGTGAGCTGGATAAGAACCAGGTACTGAGTCTAGCCTCCATATTTGTTTCTTTTTCTTTTTTTTTTAATGCACTCTATGGTCTAAAGTGTTTTTCTTTCTCAACTTCTTAACTGCACCAGCGCCAGTGTGTGGAGTATGCTCTCAAAGCCCGTCCCCTGCGTCGTTACATACCCAAAAACCCATACCAGTACAAATTCTGGTATGTGGTCAACTCCACTGGCTTTGAGTATGTCATGTTTGTCCTAATCATCCTCAACACTCTGTGTCTGGCGATACAGGTAAGAGGCCTTTTTAATTTCTATCAGTACATACACTCAATCTTGATTCTTGCTTCACCCGCATTGGAACGGTCATTGACGAGGAGTTTTGATCCAATGTATGCGCTGCCTCTTTCCAGCACCATGGCCAGTCTCACCTCTTCAACTATGCTATGGACATCCTAAACATGGTCTTTACTGGCGTTTTCACAGTTGAGATGATCTTCAAGCTCATTGCCTTTAAGCCCAGGGTGAGTTTGTGTGCTGAGGGATATTAGAAAATCAAAAGCTGTTATGAAAAATTGTGGCTGGACATTTGGACTACATACTAAATTTGGACTGCATACTAAATTGTTTCTTGATTTAGGTTTTAAATAAGGAAAACAACCACAGAAATAAATGCAGCAAAAAAAGTGGTACTGTTTCTACATATTTAGCATGATCATAACTTGACTTATAACTAAGTGCTCCAAGTGATAACAACTGATAGCAAAGTTACTATTTAGCATGATCATAACTTGACTTATAACAAAGTGCTCCAAGCGCTAACAACTAATAGCAAAGTTTTGTCCTATTTTATTTTGCTGCTGCCAAGAACTTAAATCTATTGTACCCCCATTGCTAAAAGATGGAGCAACTGTGGAGTAAGACCTTAATAACGTCAATGTCGAATCAATACCACATCAACGACAAAATCAAAGCACAAAAATCTCAACAATTTCGAACTGAGAGTTAGATGACCATATCTGTAAGTTTAGTGTGCACAGCTATTTCTTTCAATCTTTCTAGTGTAGATGCTCCCCGAAAGCTTTCCCAGGATTGGATAGCTGTGGCCGACAGAACCTTTGATCCGATAATGGTCCTCCTTTCAATTTAACGCAGCCCTCACGTGCCCTTCCTGTCCTTCTTAATTCCTCACCTCGACCCTGCCCTCCTCTCCTTGTTTCCTCCTCCTTCCTGCTGATTGTGCATGGTTGCCCTATTCAGGGCTATGTTGGGGACGCCTGGAACGTCTTTGACGCCCTGGTGGTGATTGGCAGTGTAGTCGACATCATACTCAGCCAGGTAGAGAGACGCCAGTATGTTCAGCTTTGTCTTATGCTGCTTCCACCACTTGCCACTTCCTTTTAGCACTTCCTCACTTCTCCTTCCACTCTCTTTTCATTTGTTTTTTTCCTGCCGTGTGGTATATAAAGATGTTTAAAAAGTCTAGATGATTATACTGTAAATTGATATACAGGTCAAGCAATAATAAATAAATTGAGTGATTTCAAATCCGACTTCCACGAATGAAAGCTTATTCTCTGGGTCTTAACAACATTTTTGTTTTGCATGACTTATGTTCTGTTGTTCACAATGCTTTTTCTTTTACTTTTGCTTCCTTTTTTCTTTTTCCTCTCTCTCTCTCTCTCTCTCTCTCTCTCTCTCTCTCTCTCTCTCTCTCTCCCCCCCTCTCTCCTATTTTTCTTTTTGTGTATGTGTGTTTGTCTTTGTGGCTCGTCGCTTGCAGAATTATTTTGCTGATGCTTGGAACACATTTGATGCCTTAATTGTTGTGGGTAGCGTGGTTGACATTGCCATCACTGAGATCAATGTAAGTAATCACACATGCATGCATATCTGTTTGCCACTGTTGTTAACTGCAGAGGGCTTGGGGCTTGATTTAGCTTTCAAGTCCAATTTAAGATAAGAATCTTTGTTTTATTCATTTATTTTCTTAATGACATAAACATTTATTATTTTTTCCAGTACCTACAAATCACTTTAACCATGCAGCATTTATTTACAGTATTCATCCATTATATTCATGTATGGACAGTAATTCTTTCACACTAGAATGTCTTTAAGTGATAACCAAATATATCTCCCTACATAAAAACAAAAAACAAAGTACAGTACTGGATTTTGTGCATAAAGTCTATATATTTTTTTTAGCATTACACATAATGTACATGTGACATTGGGGGGGCTATCTAATGCATTTGCCAAGCAGTTTCGATGATGTCACAAAACTGCATTTTGTATGTTATGTACACTACATTCATCCATGATGTACATTATTCATGAGCCATCGTCTCATTTCTGCAATTGCAGTGTTGCAGTGAATATCAGGAAGCTTTTGCATGTATTGCTGACAATGATTGTTATTTATTGTATACATTATAATGCCCTTATAAGGCGTCTCAATTTGTTTTGGGTGTTGTGGGTTATAAAACTCCAATTAACTTCAGGTTTTTGGTTTTAAGTCGGCAGCGCTCCCTGTCGTCAAGGTGATAGTGGAACAAGGGGTAAGAAGAAGCCCTGCCTCCTTCATTTAAACTCCCCAAACATTTGGTCACTGGAGAAAAAGAAAGGCTGAAATCCTTGTGTACTCTGTCATTTCATATTTTGAGAGGATAATTGACTTGTTCTAATTGTCTTGGTGCATGGCATGAGACATCATTGTTATTCATTTCAACAAGCTGAAGTGTTTGTACACACAGCAAATAGTTGACGTCCATGCGTGATGAAGGCATCATACTTGAGGTTGCTTGGATTTATGGTTTGTTTGCTTGTCTTATGGACTGTGGACTCTAAAATGTTATGCAATTTTATCAATCCATGCATTGATTTTGTGAGACATTCACAGCATGCTGTTGTTCTGCATGCGTCCCAATTGTTGTCCTGGCCACGATCAAGAAGTTAGAAATTGGCCACATATCATTGATATGTGCCTTTTTTCAAAAGAATCAAGTTTGAATTGCACGTTTACCTAACTCTTAACTTTCCTGAGCCGGAATACTAATCGATCAAGGGATATCGTCGTTGTGCAGAACACAGAGGACAGTGCTCGCATCTCCATCACCTTCTTCCGCCTCTTTCGAGTGATGCGATTGGTGAAATTGTTGAGCAGGGGGGATGGTATCAGAACTCTGCTGTGGACCTTCATCAAATCCTTTCAGGCGAGTCTAAAAAACATAAACCAAAAAGTACTTTTAATGTTATTATCAGATGACATTTCTTGTGTGGTGGACTGTCTAAATTCTCTGTCTCTGTTCTCTTCTCCCAGGCTCTACCCTATGTTGCACTTCTGATAGCCATGCTGTTCTTCATCTATGCAGTAATTGGAATGCAGGTAAAGCCTTAGATACACAGAATTTGCATGAAACAAGCAATGGCATCCTACTAGCACGTCAGTCTCATAATCTGAAGGTCGTGAGCTGGATCCTCCCACGGGGCGGTCTTTTGCATACTCCCCACTAAAAATCAGCATTTTGTGAGGTAGCTGGTAGCTAGACTGGAGGAAAGCCATGACAACCTTGAAGCCTTGTTAGCGCAGATGGCAGCGCGTCAGTCTCATAATCTGAAGGTCGTGAGTTCGATTCTCACACAGGGCAGTCTTTTGCATAGTTCACGTGAATATCATGTTAAGCAGGTAGCTAGGCTGGAGTCAAGCGATGGCACCAAAAGGTATGTGAAACCACGTTAGTGCAGGAGGTCATGTGTTAGTCTCATAATCTGAAGGTTGCGAGTTTGGCACCCATAATGTATGTGAAGCCTTCTTACTTCAGGAGGTAGAGTCAGTCTCATAATCTGGATGTCTAGACTGATCTTTACATGAGCAGACGTGATTGGCTGGTGCCATGGCAAGGATAGGCTTCAGTTTACCCTTTACCCTTATACGAACAAGCGCAATAAGATATAGCACCCTTACCGTCACCACAATGGCTGATGCTACATGCTGTGTGGCACTGGCCTAGAAATTTCCCACCAATTAGATGGATGGATGGATGTTACAATTGGATTCAACAGCATGTTACTGCCATCAGGTTTTTGGAAAAATAGCCATGGTGGATGGAACACAAATCAACCGCAACAATAACTTCCAGACATTCCCTCAGGCTGTCCTCATGCTCTTCAGGTCTGTTGGGATCACTTTGAATCATTGCTTACTGCAACGATTACATTTTAACTGGTTGAACGCCATAACTTGTTCCTAATGTTTATTTATTTATTGTTTATTGATAGATGTGCCACAGGTGAGGCTTGGCAGGAGATCATGTTGGCCTGTCTTCCCGGGAAGTTGTGCGATACTGAGTCAGACTACAACCCCGGAGAAGAGCGAACCTGTGGCAGCGGCTTTGCCATCATCTATTTTATCACCTTCTACATGCTCTGTGCTTTTCTGGTGAACCTGACACATTCCACAAAACTGCACAGGAGTCATAATGCAGGCACCCTGAAATTAAAGACCACATCCATTTCCTGTTTTCAGATTATTAACCTGTTTGTTGCTGTCATCATGGATAACTTTGACTATCTCACCCGAGATTGGTCCATTCTTGGACCGCATCATCTTGATGAATTTAAACGGATCTGGTCCGAATATGACCCAGAAGCAAAGTGAGTACTTGGGAATTTGCTTTCTGTTGTGTATTTCTTTCAGACCTTGCCTCCATTTGGCACTAAACAAAATTGGATTTGGTGAAATCTAATTCTGCCAGTTCGGTAATATTGATTATTCATCATTCATACGCCGACTATAAACTCCTTGCAACTCAACACTGTGCATGTGATTTTTTCCACAGCAATTGTTCCTTGTTGTCTTTTTGTGCTATTGACATCTAATGTCTTGGTTTGTGTTCCCGGCAGGGGTCGGATAAAACACCTTGATGTGGTGACGTTGCTGAGGAGGATCCAACCTCCTCTTGGCTTTGGCAAACTCTGCCCACACAGGGTGGCCTGCAAGGTGTGTACATGATGTGACATTAAACATGACAAGCTATAAATTAGCCTCCTTCATTGATCCTAATATTTGGCACCTGTAACCTCAAAAGGTGATAGTTAAAATGTTGAATTGTCTGATTTTTGATTCATCTTCAGCGTCTGGTTGCGATGAACATGCCTCTGAACAGTGATGGCACAGTTATGTTTAATGCCACCTTGTTCGCACTGGTGCGAACTGCTCTCAAGATTAAAACAGAAGGTGAGTTCAAACATTTAATTTTGTGTAAATTATCATTATAGTCCCAGTTTTATTTTTATTGGTAGTCTTGTCAAAGTGCTAAGAGCAGCCCCCAAATATGAAAGAGAATTTCCTATCCTCAATCTTGTCTCCAAGGAAACCTGGAACAGGCTA
Organism: Syngnathus floridae; assembly: GCF_059516105.1. Taxonomy (NCBI): domain Eukaryota; kingdom Metazoa; phylum Chordata; class Actinopteri; order Syngnathiformes; family Syngnathidae; genus Syngnathus; species Syngnathus floridae. The sequence goes on along the minus strand of NC_142414.1, from coordinate 19,959,903 downwards.
ACGAGGAGCTGCGGGCTGTGATCAGGAAGATCTGGAAAAGGACAAGCATGAAGCTGTTGGATCAAGTAGTGCCCCCTGCAGGTGGTGAGTGGTCACTACACACCACACAAAGACCACTTGGTGTCCTCCTGCTCCCAAAACGACATAATCCTAAATCAAGACCGTATTATTCTGGACCAATACAGATGTTTTTGTTTCTTTCTTTCTTTTACATTTTATTCCAAATGAACACTGTAATTGTCACATTTCTCAATGCAGATTTGCTTCCTGTGTGTTTGCATGTCATTTTGTCCCAATTTGCTGATATGCTTTATTGCTGTGTGTTAGACATTCAAATGCTTGTTGACTGTATTTTAGTTGAACTCTGTGTCTTTTTTTTTAAACTTTCTGCATCCATGTCAAGCTTCTCTTCCCACAGCTTGCTTTGCTCAGTCCACACACTTGGCCTTCTTCTTTTCTCTTTAGCCTTCCTGAGCTCCCTGGGCAGTGCTGTTTTAGTTTGGTGGCATACTGAAAGTTTACTTTGCTTAAAAGTTCACAAGGCTCTGCTCGGTTAAACTATACCTGCTGGACCACGCTTTAAATTTTGCACAAAATCCTCAGTTGGTAAAATGCATGCATGGATGTGCATAAAACTGACACCATTATGCATATAAAAAGCAAATTGACAGCTTTGATTTCTGAACAGAGCCTTGTGTTGTTTTCTTCAGCTGTCTTGTATGATGAATGGAAAAACTCTATTGCTTGAAAATGGATCATCGTCAACTTGTGCCCAAAAGGCTTCCATCAATGTTTCCATCTTCAAGCATCCATCGATGATGGGAGTAAAATTCTGTGTTTCTATAGGGAAATCAGTTAATGACCCTTCATCTGAGTGAATCAGATGGTGCTTGATGCTGCTTCATTTGTGGCTGTCCTCCTGTCGTCTTGTGTCTCAAGTAGAGAGCTTCTAGCGCTTGCTGCTTTTCTATGCTGCCACCTGCATCTGAAAATATTATGAACGAAGGTTGCTCACCACAAGCTGTGATAGGGACTGTGGGTAGCTCAGTGAGTCGGGCCAACTGCATATTAGATTTAGAACGAGTTGTTGTCAACAAATGAATTTTTGCTAGGAGTCATTTAGAGTAGGTGTTATTTTTGAGCTAAATGAAGAAGTAGATTTTTCACCCAAGCAAAGCTGCTCATCTTTTTTTGTGTGCTTTTGTTACTAGATATTTTTATGAGTACATTAGATCATTTGGGCATGTTTACCTGATTATGAGAGAGTATTTTCAAAGGCCTTATGGACTTCTTTGTTCTCCATTTGAATGGCTACACGCATGCGGCGCACATACACACACACACACGCGCACGCTCCTTTGGTGTTGATTAGGGAGACCTCGGTGTGTGTGTCTGGTCTGCTCACTCAGATGACGAGGTAACAGTGGGGAAGTTCTATGCCACCTTCCTGATACAGGATTACTTCAGGAAGTTCAAGAGGCGCAAAGAAAAAGGCCTTGTGGGTAGGCGCTCGTTCGACAGGATTAACTGCACCATGGCTCTGCAGGTGAGTGCTGTCAAACTCAAAGACAACAATAAAATTCAGAGAAAACTCAAAAACAAAGGTTAACCCTCTCTACTGGAAGTACGTCCTGATGTGTTTTATTCATTTTCATAATTCTATATGACAACTTTTCAGGCTGGCCTACGCACACTGCATGACATTGGACCAGAGATCCGTCGAGCCATATCATGTGACTTGCAGGACGAGGGGCTCGTAGATTTGACAGAGGAGGAAGACGAGGGAATCTACAGGGTACCCCACATTTTATATACTGAATATTTGAGTAGAAAGTTTTATTTTTGAATGATGAATAAATACTAATACGGTAACAGTCACAAATTCTTCCATACTCTAACATACTTGTTAACTTTTCGTTGCTGGCGTCTCTTTGCAGCGCAATGGCAACCTTTTCGGTAACCATGTCAACCACGTCGGTACGACTCCCCAAGGCTCCGCCCACCCAACTACTGTCACTCAACGTCCTCTACAAATTCTTCCCTTTTCATGTAACGCCTCAATAGAACCCACACAAACGAGCATGAGGGACAATGATAGGAGCGAAGAGACAGAAATGAACTCATCATCTGTCCAGTATAATCATCATCATCAAGCCTCTCATCAGTCTGACTATTCCTGCTTTAATTCCAATCATGAACAAGCACCTGTACCATCCAACGCTAACCTCAACAATGCCAACGTGCCCATGCTTCTGTCTGTGACCCGTGGGCAGCAGCAGAAACATTTGTTAACAACAGACCGGCCGTCCTCCACCAAAACGGGCTCACCCATGTCCACCCGCAGCAAGCCTTGGAAGTCGCTTTCAATGAGGTTGGTTTATTTTGGCCATGTCCATAAACATGTTGGTTCATATATGTTTGACTCAAGAAAGTGATTGGGATCGTATGTCTGAATTTATTATGATTTCTGATGTAACATATATATATATCACATTCTTATTATTATACATCTCGTTTGGGGTGTTGCTTCTTTAGGAATAACCGCAGTAAAAACTGAAAAATCAAAATGATGCAAGATACAATGAGCTTGCTAAGAAAGAGACATGTTTGTGAATACATTCTTAGCAAAATGTGACGAATTAAAGATCTAATGATAAATTACTATTGTGACATTTAATCTCAGAATGATACAACAGTGTTTTGTCGAATTGTGATGATTCTTTTTTTCAACTTTTTTTTTTTTAACTTCGGCTCTCGTGTTCCATTTAACCCTTTATGCTGGGCCCACCTCATGCACTCCTCAATTTGGAACAGGAGGCATTGCTATGAGGCCTACATTAGGTAAAGTATTATCCATGAAATGAAAGTATTTTAAACCAAACTTTAGACCTGCTGAAAGCGGGTCTATGTTGTGGCGCATGTGGTGTAAATTTTGGTGGATTTGATTGAGGTTCAGGTAGACATATTCTAAGCTCCATCAAAGAGTGATGGGTGTAATTGTATTTCATTTAGGAATATCAGAACAGCGTGCATCAAAGCCTCAGAATCATTATAGTAACCCATTCACCGAACGCATTATTATCATTAACACATTTATGTTTTTAAAATGCTCACCCGTAGCTGGGGGGCTATGGGTGGGGGTGAGCAGGGTGGGAAGTGCCTCACACAGAAAAATGTTCAAAGGGGAAGGTGTTGTCCAAATGCCCACTTCACAAGTTTAAATAGTCTGCAAGTAGAGCTCTCTATGCAGTTCCTTATACATAAATGTACTTAGGTTATTCTCTTTTGTACATAAATACGAGAAGAAAGAGAACACCACCTATGCGCCTAGTTAGACCATGATTTGTGCTGGGCATGAAAAAAGGGCCCTCTAAGTAAACAAACAACATTCCAGTCATGCTTGTGATAGGACAGCTGTAAATGTAAACTTTGGTCATTGTCATGTTTTGACTCTCACAATTCACCTGCCAGGTCAGAGGTTCGTCGAGGTCACCGCCCCGCCCTTCAAAGATCCAAGCCAAAGGATGAGGAGCAAGGCTCGGGAGACTACTACCAGAGTGCAGACGAGTCCCATGAAGATGATATTGTGCTCACTCGGGACAGGTACAGTCAGTCACACTCTCCATCCATCATCCATTCATCACAGGAAACCATCAGCGTTCCTCCAGCCTATCCCAGCTCAATTTACTTCTGTTATTTTTATATTCGTGGGCAGGCTGTCACATAAAGAATCTTGCAACAAAGAGGGCGAGTTGAACGCAGAGGTCTCCAGCATGGAGCATCAGTCAGATTGTTTCTATGACGATGATCAGCAGCCCATCTGCCAAGACAGCCAGCAGTCACCTCGGAGGTGGCTTTTATCATCACCGCAAGGTGACACACACACACCCTAAGCTTGCTGAGCTTTCTTTCCCAGTTGAACCTTCAAAAGGTCACACGCTAGTTGCTTCATTAGATTCACCTGTGTGGCTCCAATTACTCTCCACCTACAGGACTAGAATTTTTCATACGTTTGTACTGAAACGTAGGTGTACCTAATAAAGTGCCAGATGTAGAATGTTTCTCCAATTGAGCCAACAAGAGACAGTCTAAATAATATTCAATTTATATCTATTCAATCTATCTGTTGTGTCTTTGCACAGCCCTCAACAGACCAACCTTCAGTTTTGAGTGTCTTCGCAGAAGAAGTAGTCAGGAGGAAGCTCCGCCCTCTCCTTCATGCACAGCTCTTCCACTGCACCTGCTACAGCAACAGGTACCACAAGCGCATTTTCTTTTCTTAAGGTTAAACTTTCTATCTCCTGCCTTTTTGACTTTTTTTTGTCCTTTTACCATCAGGTCATGGCAGTGGCTGGCCTGGATGCCAGTAAACTCCAGCGCCTCTCTCCCACACGATCAATCCTCTCCTGGGCCACACCCCCTGCCTCCCCTCTAGCCTATGATTCTTCGCCCTGCTACACGCCGCTCATCCAGGTGTGCACAAACATTTGCTTCCGTGTAAAGGTTCTTTGCAAGGAACATTGTAACACAGGTCAGCTAAAATATCTGCAATTAATGTCACGGACCGGAATGGAGCAGGGTGACCAAATGCAGCTTGGACCAGGGTTTATTTAAGAAAACAGGTAGTTGGAAGGGAGGGTAAAGGGAACAAGCCAACAGAACCGGCAAACTAACATACTTAATGGCCAAACAAATATTAACAGGACTGACTGACAGGGCTCGCAAACAAAAACTGAACTAATCTTAGTTCGTGCCTTCCTGTGCAAAATTTGCACATTCTCTCCATGCTTTTTTTGGGTTGTGTCTGCTTACTCTGCATTGCACCCACTCTCCCAAAATATGCACGTTAGGTTTATTGAAGCCTCTAAATTACTCGTTTGTGTCAGTGTGTGTATGTCAAAGATTTTTTTGTCTATCAGATGAAATGTCCAGGGTGTAACCCACATCTCGCCTCAAATCAACTCTGTTCACGCAAATGAGGACTTCAATGGATGAAAATACTAAAATCATACACTTATGTGTGTGTCCTTAGGTGGACTGGAGGAGCTCAGGCAGTGTGGGAAACATCCCAGCCTCAGTAAAGAGGAGTTCGTGGTACACAGACGAACACGGCAATGTTTCCAGCCGTGGCTGCTCTCCCTCACAACTCCAGCTTCCTGCTAAGGGTTGTTCACATTTCCTGCAGAATAGAGGCAGCGCCAACAGTCTAGTGGAGGCTGTAAGTGTCTCTATCCGTCACTCGGCGATATCTAATTGGTTGCCGAGTGCATTCAAGTGATCTTATTGTAAAATGACATAAAATCATAAATTAAAACCATTAGTTTTTTGTCGTGAACATATACTAAAAATATCTTGAAGTAGTTATCACTTGAATGTGTTTACTCTTTGCCACAGGCGTTGATCTCAGAGGGTCTGGGAAAATACGCCAGAGACCCCAAGTTTGTGTCGGCCACCAAGCACGAGATAGCCGACGCCTGCCAGATGACCATCGATGAGATGGAGAGCGCCGCCAGTAATCTGCTGAACGGCAGCCTGGCTGACCCAGGCGGGGACGAGGCCGCTAGCTCAGATCCCGCCACGGACAATATGACTACAGCGGACTACAGTGACGAGGAGACGTACGTGGCCGTCAAACGGGAGGAGGACCTCGCAGATGAGATGATTTGCCTCACGTCGCTATAGCAGCGGCCCACATCCGATTTACTTTTATTTATTGATTTATTCCAGTTGACACGTTGCTGCTTTTCCACAGAGACAGAATTGTTATGCTCCTACAATAGATGACATACGAATGAAGTGCCTGGTTTTCTCTTTTTACGTGAACAGAAGACCTCTGAAGAAAACAAATATTGAAAGCAGAACACTAATTTGATGTTGTATTTGATTTATTTATGTTTGCTTGAATGGTGACAATTGTTCAAGACCAGAGAAATCTTCTTGCTCTGCAAAGCCATTCCGAATCCTATGAATTCACTTTGGGAACAACATGGGTCTTGATCATTGTGGTGATGAAATCGCATGTGCTTGTTGGATTTAACATCAGAGACTTGTGTTGTTAAGCTGTGCCTCAGCTTCAAATTGGATTCAAATGGTTTCTTGCACAACAGCTACTTGCTCCCATCTGTAATACAGTGGAATCTCTGAGATGAACTTTTTTTCTGCGTCAAAAATAATGGTCAGTGTAAAAATATTGCAGATGTATCATTTTCAACCTCCAAAGTTTTGTAAGCAAAGATACATTTTTCATGAGAATTTTTTTAAAGGTTCCACTGTATTTCCTATGCTTTTTATTTCAGGGTTCAGGAGTCAAAGCAAAATTATTAGAGGTAATTATTACATTTTGAGTGAGTCCATGTTATTGACTAGGCTTGAAAAAAAAAATCACATATCACATATACATTACAGTGCAGTCCAGGAATTCAATAAAATAAAAATAGTGTGCTTTGCTGTTTTTGTGACAGAGTCATTCAATGATTAACAATAATTATTTCTAAATATAGATTCGCAGTAAAATATCGATGATCATAATGCAATTGTTGACTCAGCTCTGTGGGACAATAAGATACATGAATATCTGCTGCAAATGTTTTGATTGGATTAAATGAATATTGGTCTATTATGTCTAAACAGCATGAGATTTAAAATGTGTTTCATGGTTTTAGGATTACAAAATTGACTTGTGATTTTTTCCATCAAGCAACATCTAAACGTTGGCATTTTGGCCTAATTTTATCATTTATTTTAAGACGCATATAAAAACAGAGCGGCAGACCGATTGCACAGATTGTACCGGAAATGAGAAAATCCCAGTCCCCCTTCAAAGTGATATTGGACTTTTAATACATCATACAATGAGATGCAATAACAGCAGCTAGTAAGGAAACATAACAAACAAAACAAATGACCAGTTGTCATTAGTATATATATTATTTTATTTGGGGGGGCATTTGAGTGTGTGCAATTTTTTTATGTATGTTTTGTAATGTTCCACTGCTTTCTAGATGTTCAATATTGTAAACTTTCTGCTTTCTACCTGTTGTACAAAATAAAAACATCAGTTTGGTATCATCTTTGTAGCACACATTTGTATTAGATTCTCAACAGATGGCTAACAAAATCTCTGTTTTGTACACTGCACTTGCATTTTCATAAAATAAAAGTCAGGATTGGCTTGTTGTATTCCAATGTAGTGTTACAATCATCTGTACCAGTAAATAAAACAAAGACATGGAGTAGGGGGAAGTTACAAGGCCTTTAATTGGAGTGAACAAATTTAAGACAATTTCAACATTTAAAATTTAATTTCATGTAAACAATTATGGTTGCAGCATTTCAGCTGGGCAAAGGTTCTTCGTAGTGTTGTGCACATTAGCTTTTACAAACAGTTCTGACTCATTACATGTTATACATTCAATGCGCTTAACAATAGCAAATCTTTGTTTCATCCTCCAATGCTCCCGCTAAAGTTATTACTTGTAAAAATCAAAACACAACACTTAAAAGTTTGTAAGACTTTCAGAGTGGCTATTCCGCATTTGGGGCAGACAAGAACAGCGCACTACCTGTTTTTGTTTTTTTTAGTTTTTTTATACAGAGCAGTAGTTCAATTTGTGCAAAATTAATGTGTAAATAAAATTATCATTTTGTTTTGTCATTACACTTGGCTCTTTAATTGGCTTTTACATGCAACACCAATCCTACCAAAAACGATGTGGCCACGCATACAAAAAAGAAAATAATCTGATCATCGACACTGGATTGTATCATGTGGCATGTCATATTTCATGGTGTGAAGTCTGTAGACGTAGTTGGCTCATCCAAAAATTACTTTCCATTGCAGTTCACTCAGTTCAGGTCCCACTCATTGACTCATGTGCCCTGTGATTGAGTGGCAACCAATTCTGGGTTTATTCTGCCTCAAATCAGATGTGAAAGGCTCCACCTCCCCAAAGCCCACTGACAGGGTGTAGAGAAAGAGGTGGATGGAAATAAATTACATTTTTACTGTGGAATTACTGGTTGTCGCGAGGACTAGACTAGTCCGTCCTTTAAACAACCGTAAAAAAAGGGAGCAATTTGATGACTCAACAGCAACAGACACTGCATACCAAATAGACATATTGTTTTCACCAAAAAAACCAAAAAACAAAACAAAAGTCTTGCCATGCTCATAAACATAATGGTTCTTATGTGTACGGGAAACAATTGGGGTTATATAATCAAACAAAAATTCCAATGTCACATTTGAAACAGATGTGAGTGGAAACAACAACGGCATAAAACCTCTGAGAAGCTGGACAGCCACCCCATACAAAAAATATTTGTGTGTGTGTGTGTGTGTGTGGGGGGGGGGGGGGGGTAATCTGTTTGGCACCATTTCCGAAGCATTTGGAAAAAAAGTGTCATATCTATTGTATAGCACCAACCAACACAAACGAAGCACAGACCAAACTGACTATTTCCCCCGATTTCTTTGTGGGGTGGAGGCGCATGGTCTGTGTGAATTTTCACACTCACAATCACGTACTCAGGAAGGAAGGCGACTGTTCTCTAGTGATCATCTCTTCAGATAAAACAAAGCTCCTTAATGCGACCTCAATTCAGAAAACATACTCTTAAAAAACATTGAGTGAACTCAAAATTTCAAGGCAACGATCTTTGATAAAACTTTAAGTTGGGCAATTCAATAAAATATTTTAAGTTTTACCGTTGTAAAAATTGGATTTCATCACATTAACTGTAAATAAAATATATAAATAAAAACAACTGCAATTTGTTCTGAAGAAAATAACTTGCTTGCGTTGTTGTGTTCACTAACTGTTAATATTTTCCAATTCTCCAGTATTGTTTTAACCCCCAAAAATACAAGTTGTGTTTTTTACAGTGTAGATCGCTAATTGCCAATCAAATAACTAATAAAAGTTTAGGGGAAAACAATTTAGGGGAAACATGCCTGAGGCTGGAGTCATAAATCAGCCAATCACAGCTGAATTTTGGTCAATTTTAGGCCACATATAAACAAAAAAAGCATTCATACTCACATTCACACCCCCGAACAATTAAGAAACATGAATGAACCTGTCATAAATATTTGGATTATACTGCAAACCCCCACATGAGCAAGAGGAGTACAAGCAAGCTCGCATATTTTTTTATCACAAGCTTTGCGATTGCATCCACAGGCGCATATGAAATTGGAAATATAGTTAAGTATTGTTGTAAAACTGAATAGATGTGTACTAGTTATACTGTATTTTTATGATTTGGCGGTGCTCGATGGGCAGCTGTGTCTGGCTTGCTCAAAAGCCAAGAAATTAATGAACATGGAGTTTGGCTGCATGAGTGAGCTAGTCAAATAACAGTGACATCAAGCAGTTTAAGGTCGAGTGTTTTGTTCCCAGTCATTAAATTAACTCGCTATTATCTGTTTGTAACCTACAGTACATATTTTGTTACTTGGGGAGGTCATCTCGCCAATAAAAACTGATTCAGTGGCAGTATAAGTAAACAAGAGGCTTGTTCCAGTTTTATCTTTGAGTATCTAGCGTGGGCGGCTGGTACACCGGTACTTGTGGGTCAACAAGTGGCGGGCGACCTCTGATGAGATCGGCGGCCTTCTCTGCTATCATGATGGTTGGCGCGTTTAGGTTGCCACTAACAATGCTCGGCATGATGGACGCGTCGACCACACGGAGGCCCTCAACACCAAGCACACGCGTCTGGGAGTCCACCACCGCCATCGGGTCGGAGGGCGCGCCCATTTTGCATGTGCACGACGGGTGATACGCACTGTCAGCCTTGTGCCGCACAAAGGCATCGATGTTGGCGTCTGACTGGATCTGGGGACCGGGCTGAACTTCCGGCCCCCGGAACGGGTCAAAGGCTTTTTGGGCAAAGATCTCTCGGGAGAGTTTGACGCATTCTCTGAACTCCAAAACATCGACGTCTGAGAGAAGGCAATGGTGGCGATGAGGGTCAAATATACGTAGAATCAGTGTCGGTTTCTTATGGTACCTAAGTGATGAGAAACATACCTGTGGAAAGATAGTTGGGCTGCAGAATTGGGTGGTCCTGAGGGTTAGCACTCTTCAACTTCATCCAGCCAACACTTGTGCTTCTCATTGGTCCCACGTGAACCTATGACATGACAACATGTAATCAATAAAGTACAGGTTCCCAAAATGTTTAGGTCTGGGGAGCCTCTACGGGAAATACGTGTCATTATATTAATGAAAATTAAACATAATATGTGTGAGGTTGCAATTGAAATACTGTGCATATTTTTTGTTTTGCTAATATGTATGTTGGATTCATTCAGGTGTGGGACACAGACAGTTGTGTCCTCAAAGTGGTGTAAGGAATTTATCATTTTATGATGGGTGCACAGTCAGTTTCTCTGGAAGTTTCTGGGAAACTATTGCTGTTTTTGTTTTTCAGAGAGCAGCCGTTATTTTACTTCTGAATGACACGTGAGTTTGAGTGCTCTCTTTCAGTACGGGTGAATGTTATCTGGCCCATCATCCACCCACGCTTCAATCTCCAAGAACATAAATGTACTTTCCATCCCTCCCTTTCAAAGCCAAAATAGACAGTATCCACAGCACACCAACCTGATAAGCTTCTATCTTTGAAGCAACCCGCCCATGGTCAATGACTTGAGAAGGCAAGAAATGAAATTGAATGTCAGGATGTGGGACTTGTGGCCGACTGCGAATAAAACCTCCGCTCTCCAGGTGTGCCGTTGCTCCGTAGCCTTGGTGACAAAAGACAATAAGAGAGGGAAAACAATGAGCTCACTGTCACTGCCAGATTTGGAACTCTCCTTTATGAGTACTTACGGCCGGGACCGATATAGTAGTACGATAACAGTAACAGAATAAATGTAAGAAGTTAAACACTTTCAAATTCAACCTACGAAAAATATTGCCCAAAACTCCCCAAAAAGTGCAATAAAGAAATCAAAAACTTTTGACAGTAACTATAAAATTCGTTTAATTGCAACATTGCTTGAGTTGCTTGAAAACAATCAAATGTGGTTTCAGTTTTGAATCATTTACTATATGATGAATTTTAAAATTATATTTTGCATCACTGTTGAAATTTGTACTGTACACTCATTTATTGAATGGGTACAATATCAAGAAAGAAAGTGACCCAACAAAGTGCATGCAATCTTTGATCCGTGCATGACTAATCTAATTATATAATTCTGCACATGAGAGTATTACCGGTGAAAATGGAGAGCCACTCCAGGCCAATTTTGACCATGTAGAAAGGTTTCTGGGCTTTGTACAATGTGATGGGCTGAGTGCATTTCTGCTGGACGTATAACTCCAAATGATCCTGCAGGTTGCTGCCCACACCTGAGAAAACATTCTCAACATCAAGCTCTCCTCTTGACCAAGCATATCTAATCTCAAAATGTTGTGAAATGTACCTGGTAAGTGTTGGACCACAGGGATGCCATGTTGCTTGAGGTCATCAGCGTTTCCTAAACCGGACAACATGAGAAGCTGCGGTGTGTTGATGGCGCCGCCGCTCAGGATCACCTCTTTATCTGCGAAGACCTGACAACAGCTGATTTGTGAGTTTGTAAATTGATAAAAGTTTTTTGCATCTACAGTGAATCTGAAAGTACTCACAGGGCAGTGTTTTAACAACTTATTAAATATTGATTCAATTAATTTCACATGCATCAACTCAACTTTCTGTCTGTGTGACCTGTTTAGTCTCTCCTTTCTGTAGATATTCCACGCCCACAGCTCGGTGGCCATCAAACAGGATCTTGGTGGTCAAGCAGCGCACCTCTGTCTTTAGATTGGGTCGATCCAGGACCGGTCTCAGGTAGGCACTGGCTGTGCTCCACCTCTTCCCTGAAAATTATTTAAAATATAAAATACAAGTATGGTTCGATATTAAGGCATGGAACAAGTTAAATCTATTTGGTGTTGGGCACATCTAAATGACGGTTCTAAACACATCGGTGTGGTCGTCGCAGATGATGAATCCGATGCGATGCTAATAGACCTTCAAGTTGTGGTAGTTCTGTGGCTCCTTTACCTTTAAAAATGGTCATGTCCATCCAACCCAAGCCTTCTTGTTGGTATCCATTCATGTCTTCAGTGAAGGGGTAGCCCGCCTGCTGCCCTGCCTCAATAAAAGCCTTGTGAAGAGGATGGTTAGTCTTCCCTCTGGACACGTGTAGTGGGCCACTATCTCCGCGATACCTGCAAAGTGGGAATACAGTGTAGTGTTTCCAAATCTGATTCGAACCCATCTTTGAATGCAATTACATTTTACCAAGAAAGACTAAGACACCCAACGCTTGCATAATTGTTACTGATCAGTACTACTGAAATAGTGCTATATGACTCTGCATCATTTGTATATTTATTGATGAGAAAATGTTTTTGTTGCAGACCTGTCGCCGCCGAGTTCATGACACTGCGCCTTCTTGAAGTAAGGCAGGCAGTGGTCGTAATCCCAGCCCTCGGCTCCTTCTCTCTGCCACCGGTTGTAGTCTTCAGCGTGCCCGCGGATGTACACCATGGCGTTGAGCGAAGACGAGCCGCCCCAGACTCGCCCCCTTGGCCAGTACATGACCCTGTTGTCCATGTGGGCCTGAGGCAAAGTGTGGTAATACCAGTTGTACCTGTGGGAGGAAGAAAGGTGCCAGTGTCACCAGTGTTTAGACAGTGGGAAATATTCACAAGTTAAAAAGACCTCCTGGAATGATTGTGTTCCCTATTATGTGATTTATTACACTACCCATTATCACTCTTAATTTAAACTTATTATATTTATATATTGTATTTCAACTAAGACACATGCCCAGTTTCTAATCATTGTGTCTCTTCTCATATGGGTCAAAAGTTTTCAACGGTATCAAAATGACTAATCGATACCATAATACTTTTTGCCACCCTCGTTGTGTGCTAAAGTGCGAAAAACATTGATACACATGTTCAATGAATTAGTTTGGAGGTGACAGTGAGTCATGCCATGCTGAGATAACACATTATTTAGGTCATCTGAGGTTATCACCAGCCAGACTTGACTGGAAACACAAGCTAGATCGAGATTCATGACCTCACTGTTGTTAGCCGTAAAACTTGGATTGAATGCGATTACTGACTCCCATACTTGTCATCACAAAGGTTATAGGTCAGCGCAGCCGGCATGTGGATCTTCCATGACAACCGTACACTGCCGAACAGCAAGTCTTTTGGCCCGGCTTCCAGCAGCAAGGCTGACTCCTGGGCATCCTCCGTGAGGCGGTTGGCAAGAATGCAGCCTGCCGACCCCGCCCCGATGATGATATAACTGTATGATTTCTGATGGGCTGCAGACGACACTGAAGACGATGACGCTAGAGTTCGATGAGGGTTTGCGGTACTGACACATCCGTAACGGTGCGAGACGGCGCCAGGGAGACGAATCCTCGGGACAAACTGACGATCAGGAACATGGGTAAAAAAGCTCCTGCTGTATGCTGAACATCTCCCACTCACAATTCGTCTCGCTCCAGCTAGGCCAGGAACGACCACCGACAACATCCTGCTTCTGGGTGTGATCTTTTCATACACTGGTCACCTGTTGGTGGAGACCAGAGCAAACATTAGCGCAGCGATTTTTGAGAGTGTTGCACCACTATTTGTACTCCGGCTCCCTCTAGTGGTATAAAATAGCATCACTTAAATAAGAGGTTATAACTTAACGTAACATAACCTTTGAAGAGACCCAAATGTTTTTTGGAGATACATTTGGTTAGTTAGTTATCATTTAGTTATATTTAGTTGTAAAAACTTTTAATTAAATATTTTAGGGGTTTTTATTTTCTTATATTTAAATGCAGTTTCACAATGGCTGCAATGATATTAAATGGTAATAAAACCTCATTTTTGATTTAACACTGGGAATACCTTGCTATACTCATCGTCATTATGGTGGAATTATAACATGGCTAGTTCTTGTGATACAATATCAATGCCTCAGTGTCAAAGTTCTTTTGTTATAATCCAGGATGTCTCATGGTTCCTGGTGGTAGCACTTCCCAAGAAACTATATAAGAGACCCGACAAGCAATACATAATAAAGTCAATCTCTTGCAAAAATAAAACGACTGCCCGGAAGCCAGAGTATCTGGCCAAAACCACTCAAGCATGAAAATAAAGAACATGCATGTGATTCAAAAGTAAAATTGCTTAACTGTCAGTTAGATGTGCTTGCCACTAGCTCATGCCATACTGCCCAATTTGACACTTAGATGGAGTAATTTGTGTTAAACTAAGCCATTATAGCATTTTATGTGACCCTTTTAAGATGCTGACCGATGGTCACTTATTAATTTCACAGGTAACAAATGTTTAACTTGGTCTGCTCTTCAGGATTCAATAATGTCCTTTGCTACTAGTGTTCAAGCAAGAGCTACAACAGCCCCTCTTAATGTATAAGTGGTGGGTAAAAGATATTCTCAAGTGCAGACGGTGGCACATGTGGGCCATGTATCATATAACCAGTTTACAATTTCAAATTCAATTCAGCCATCAGCCTGAAATGTCAAGTTACTCTATTTGTGAACTGACATGTTGAAAACAAAAAAACAAACAAAAAGGGAAAGGGGAAAATAAAGTTCAGTACTGCAGTACTGGAGTTTAAAAAAAAAGTCTACACATCGAATCCAATTTCGCAACATTTGGCTTATCAGTGTCTGGGTCCACTAGTGTGTTTCTTGTTGGCTGACCCACTTAGCACTACAGAAATATACGTTAAAATAAATAAAACACATCATGCATTCTAAAATAAATGTAAATGAGGCATTACACATTCAGTGATTCTCCAAAGTTGTTGATTTTAGTTTAACAGCCAAAGGTTAGCAGCAGAAATCAAAGGTGATACAGTGGCGCACCAGGAACGCCTCAGTGGCACATGTTTATGGACGTCATATAAAATCACGTCAGTGGCATGCATGCAAAACAGACGGCAATCAAATGCAAGAAGTTGCAGAAATAAATAGCCAGCTTACCGTTTGAGGGCCGAATGGAGCACAGCACACGCGAGAGCGGCTTGAGTGGGAGGAGCCTGGACGGAACCAGCGGACTCCGCATGTATAAATACAAACACGGAGAGCCGAGCACATTTCACGTTCACATCTCAATTCCACAATTAAAGTCATGAGAAGGCTAAAACTTTTGGTCTGCTTGCATCTTGTGGCTCTGGTGACGTCACACGACATTGTAAGTTGCCTTGCTTTATGAATAGCTCCATGACAGGTCCATTGAAATGTCAAAATAATGAGAAATGTTGTGCTATATCCTTCCAGAACGTCAAGTGTCATGAAAATGATGGTACGTATGTTCTATGTTTCTTATATGAATACCGAGGACAGAGGTGACAAAAGTACCCACACTCTGTACTTTAGTAGAAGTACAGCTATTTAAAAAAAAAAGAAAAAAAAACACTTGAATGATCACCATTTTACTGTCAAACCCATTTTGATCATTTGGGATGATTTGTAAAATAAAAACTTCCTTCCTTATGTATTACTCTCTTTTACATGTGAAATATATTAATAGCGTTGCTAAGATTTTCCCCCCTGCTTATGACACTTGTTGCTCGGCAGTTGTTAAGTATCACATCTGTTTAAATGACAAAAGAGCATCTGAGTCATAGTGGGGTTACATGGCAAAGAAAGTACTGTAGTCATGTTTAAAATAGTAATAATAATAATAACTAAAAAAAAGTTCTGAGTTGTCTTAATTTTGTGATTGATTTAATCACTGTTCTGTATGTGACGTAAAATATGGAATGGCAATGTCTCCTTGTCTATATAGTGTGATAGATATTGTCGAATGGATAAGGAAGAATGGTCTCTTTCTCCAGATTTCCCTCCCTCAAGTGAGAACAGTCCATCTCTGCTGGCAGACTTGAAGGTTGAGCCGGTAAAAGTGTCAGGAATAGACATGATGAACATAAGCTGGGCAATTAACATTGATGGTAAGGCTCGTTAAGTTCCTTTGTATTTAAAAATATTCACAATGATGTTTAAAATCACTTGTTGCATGGTATGAAGACTAGAGACTATGTTTTGTCAAAGTTAAATTTCAATCTACAATAGCTTACAATTCATCCAAGCTATGTGAAATTGAGTTGACTTTTCCTCCAATCTCTAGAAATCAGATGTATCAGTCATTTCTTGTCTCTGTGTAGCTAGCGTAAAATACCTGATTGGCACGCGCATTAGGGGAACGGAAGTCCACCTCTGTGAATACTTTCCACCTTTTGCCGAGTCTAACCTCACTGGGATACATCAGGTATTACAACAGAGATGGATCCACTGATTGTATTGCTGTTTCCACAATGTCAATGTCTCTCCTACGCTGAATTTAAAAGTAATGAGAGGAGCCATCTTATTCCCATCGGCTGGGAATTAGATGGAGTGTGTTCACTCCCACAACAGCGCAAACGTCCCTTCACGAAATTACCAAAAGAAAGAAAACTCCACCCATGCGCACAGTTAGACGGCTGCGCTTGCCTTGCGCTGGGCATGGAAATAAGCACTTTGTATAAGAAATGCGGAAGTTCCAAAAATTATTTTTACAGTATGATTGTATTTTCTGTCTGTCCCATTTAGAAATGGTTTCATTACTTAGTGAGTGAAAGCTATGGCTCTTTGATCCTGGTGGCCAACCTTCCATTGCCACCGCTGGGAAGTGGCCTTTCTTATAAGTTTGCAAAAATCATCACTACTCAAGCTACACCGAGTAAGTACACTTTAGTAGAAATTCCTCAATCCATGATGATACTGTTACATTTAGTAGACCAATCATGACTGCAAATGTTGAACTGATGACAAAAGAAAAAAAGAAAAGAGGGTGGTCCTGGTGTGGAGGGAATTAAATCGTTATATTTTAAAATGTCCCTGAGTGTTATTGCACCCCATGTAATGCGATACTTGGCAAATTGTCATTTACGAGATGCAAACTGGACACTGCGTCAATCGGTACAAATCAGTTTGACGTTCCAGATGATTTGTTGTTATTTGGACTTTGATTATGTTAGATAATTCTGGCTTTGGAAGCTTTTACATGCAGTTACATATTAATAACCATGACAAGCTAGCCGTACTGTAATCAAATGAAAACGCAATCGCACTGAATGAAAAATAATTGAATCATTCTCCTGTACTGTTGTGTGCTGTTCTTGATGCTCAGGCCAAAGTATCAAGACGGTGCAATAAACAGTTTGACGTTTTAATTGTGGCAGGGCCTTTCATTGATGCAACTGGGTCAAGATATTGGAATAAACATTTTGGCTTTGTCCTGTATTTTTTTTCCAGGTCTCGCACCAAATCCAACAAGTTTTCCTACAGGTAAGGAATCGTAAAACCATATTTACATAATGATAATAGTAAACATGAACTAATGTAAAATCCATTCCTCTCCAGCTGATGCTACTGATATCGCCACAGGTATGACATAAAAACAACATGTAATAGCAGAAAATAAAACAGCATACACATCAATATGTATTGCAACTTCAGTTTATATGATAATTAATTTAGTAACTATTTTTGCACATAATGACTACATCAAAATGATTTTCCATTTGTTCATTGGTGCAGATCCTAAAAACAACTTCACCAGCATTTTGGTGAATGTTTATCTGGGATTGACTGTTTTGATGATCCTAACTTCTGGATACATTATCTGTAAGTTTAAAATCTCAAGACATAAATAGGAATGTTGTAAACTAGACCACTACTAGACACCAACACACTGAATACTTCACAACCTATTTACGTATTTCTACGTACAGATAAAAGGTGTGGGACTGACTTGGCCATGTCACTGGGGTTTAAAAGTTTACCAACCTCAGTGGAAGTTCCCATCCATGTCCTCTTGGTGTATCCCCCTGAGAATGGAGCCTTCCAGAAGGCTGTGATGGCCCTGGCAGAATTCCTGCAGAACCATGCAGGCTGCAGCGTTGCGATCGATGCATGGCAGCAGAGCAGAATTGCACGTGATGGTCCCATGCGTTGGCTGGCTGACCAAGTCAAAGCTGCACAGCGTGTCCTCATCGTGTGCCCGTCGGTAAGATGTCAAATTTATGTCGGTGGTGAATGCAGTATTCGGTGATGCAAATGAACACTTGTGTCCAAACAAAATTTGCGTCTACTCTGCCATTCTGTATTATACTTTACACCCACCTCCATTTTTCTACTGACCAAAGGCACATATTTAAAATTAGAAAAAAATCAAAGCACACAACTAAGCCAAAATGTCTGGCCTCCATGAGTGGACTTTGCAAATTTTCCCTGTTCTTGTGCAGGTTTTCTTGCAGAGTTAAACCAATATATTTGTTTGATGTCAACTATGGTGCTTTCATTGCAGTCAAGCCACCCTACCTCCACTCCCATATCCACCACCATGGGGGGAATCGCCATACCGGCTGCAGCGCACGACCTATACCCTCTGATTCTCAACATGGTCGCAAGTCGCGCTAAGAGTGCTGATGAGCTCGCTAAGTTCTGGGTGCTGCAGCTAGGTGATCACCAAGAGAAGAGGCCATGTAACCTGGCTCCAGAACTGAGAGCATGCAAGCTTTTTTGTTTACTGAAAGATCTGAACAAACTGTGCCGCAGTCTGCACACTCAAAGACAAGATGGCAAAAAGAGATTGACACTATTCTTGAGACCTTGGCTAATTGACAATAGGTATGACAGTATGGTGAAGTTAAAAGACTCTGTTGAAAAAATAAGGGGATGTTTATTGATTTCGAAAGAGGCACTGTCGGACAATTCTGTGATCATCACTGTTTGAATATTTAGTTTGGACTAATATTAATAATCCACATAGTTGAACCTATGGAATTATAAAAAAATAAAAATTATATATATTTTTTTAAGTACAGAAGATTCCATTCATGTTTTACATATGGCACACCTATTTATTCTGAACAGCACTTTTTGGGTAGATTCCTACATCTGTCTGACTACAAGTATTAAACATAAATAATAAATTAATAAGAAATGACATGCCAGAACGTATATTTTAGGAGGAACTATGCGAATCAACTGGATAAGACAGCAGTGTACTGTATTTTGACAATGCATAAAATAGAAATATGCTTTCATGTTTTTGTTATTGTTTTCTAAATTTAAATAATTTAAATTACAAACTTAAATTATTTAAATTTAAGTTTGAAGTTTGTTAAAGTTAAATTGTAAATTTGCTCGAAACGGTGTTCTTTTTCCGGTGGGAGGAACTCGTTTTGTGCCACGTGACCAAACACGGAAGTAATGTCTTGCCTCGTACGGATGCGCTTAAGTCTTTAAAGGAATTTCGATAAAAGGAATTTTTGTTTGCTATTTGAAACATTTTGGGAAAGTTAATCGATCGATTTGAACTGGGAACATGACCCAAGCAGAGAAAGAGCAGGATAATGGAAAGGAAAAAGAAAAAGAGCGCGACAAAGAGAAGGAGAGGGAGCAAAGAGGAGTGAAAAGACCCATTGCTCCACCGACCATCCCCGAGCCCCTCCAGGAAGTGAGCTGGCGAGTCCCATTTTCATAGTTAGTTTTTGATGAATCAATTAATCAAATTGTTCCACCTCAATTTTATTCTTCTACAGCAAATACAGAGCAACTTTGTAATCGTCATCCATCCTGGATCGAGGACGCTGCGTATTGGGCGAGCGACGGACAACCTTCCGCTCACGATTCCACACGTGATAGCACGTCGCCACAAACAAAGTGGCCAGCCTCGATACGAAGATGCCTGGCTGCTCAGGGACGGTCTAAATGTGCGTAAGATATGTAGCCTGTAATGACTTGATTTAGCATTGTCATTGACCTCTCTGCATCCTTCCACATGTTCTGTCCCAGAAACCTGAGAGTAATGAACAGAGACAAAATGGGCTTAAAATGGTTGACCAGGCCATTTGGTCAAAGAAGATGTCCAATGGAGTGAGGAGGACACCAGTGTCTGCTGAGCAGGTGTGTGTGTGTGTGTGTGTGTGTGTGTGTGTGTGTGTGTGTCAAGAACTAGATCTGCACCGGGAAACCCAACTTTTAGACCACCAGCTAAAACTACTATTGCACTACATTATGGTGCTTAACAAAGCAGTTTAATACTTTGTGAACTCACTTGCAGAGGTTTAGTGACACATCGTGACACAAATTTTCTGTCTGTGTTCAGGCAAGAGCATACAACTGTCAGATCCGTCCAGCCGTGCTAGACAGCAACCCTCGGGTGAAATGGACCAACACATCTCACCACCCGCCTTATTTGATAGGAGAGGAGGTAAGTGCAAGAGTCTGCATGAGAATGAAGAAGTTTGATGGCAGCTCACTGTCTCTGCCTCTTCCCGCCATCACAACGCAGGCCGTGTATGTGAAACCAACAGACTCTTATGACATCCACTGGCCCGTAGTTCGAGGTCAGCTCAACGTGCACGCTGGCCCTGGAGGCTCACTAACTGCTGTCCTGGCTGACCTTGAGACCATCTGGAGTCATGTTATTCAGAAGAACTTGGAGATCCCGCTCAAAGACCTAAAGGTGGGAAACATCAAAAGTTGAATTTACCTTTTTTCTTTTTTTAACATGCTGTGTAGACAAACGTCTTGCGATGCAAGTCTTATATGGATGATTAATCAAGCCTTTGTTAGGAATGCAGTTTCAGACGAATTGCCCTTGAGCTTGTTTACCAACCTCAAATCAGCCCCAGGGGTGCTTGAGAAACCTCAACTTTTCACACATTGTTATTGAAGAAAAAAAAATCTATGATAATGTCTTAACTTCACAAAATAATGTTCAATGACCGTTGACAGTATTACAGATGCATCCTTTTGGTTCCCGACATCTACAACAGGCAGCATGCCAAGGAACTGGTCTCCATGCTCCTGCTTAATATGGGCTTCTCAGGTATTCCGCTTGCGATACCTTCAGGTCAGCCTCCGACAGTCGTCTTACTTTTTTTTTGGCAATATGTGTCTGTATGTGTACAGCAATCATAGTGCACCAGGAGTCAGTGTGTGCGACATTTGGCAGTGGGTTGAGCAGCGCTTGTGTCGTAGACGTTGGAGACCAGAAGACCAGTCTCTGCTGTGTAGAGGACGGAGTTTCCCATCGGAACTCCAGGTGAGGATATTTGTTGGGATGTCATTTTTCTAATCATAAATATGTGCCTAGGCTGAAGAAAGGTTGGGAAGCACAACTGCAGTAGCTAGAAAATAAAAATCATGAAATAATATATAAGTCATATAAATAATTTACAAAAATACTGGCATACCTAGAATAAAGAAAGGGAATGGAGTGAGATTCTTCAACGTGAGTGCACCTTTTTTTTTCTTTAATTAATACTTAATAATGGGTAACACATTTCTGTTTGTAATTTTGTCATCCATAATTTCTAGATCATTCATACTCTCTATTATAACCTTCACAGGTTGTCTTTGGCGTATGGTGGTGCAGATGTGACCCGCATTTTATTCTGGCTCCTGCAGAGGGCAGGATTTCCCTACAGAGACTGTCAGTTGTCCAACAGATTGGACTGTCAGCTACTACAACATATAAAGGAGACACTCTGCCATTTGGACCAGGTGTGTGAGCCAAATATTACAGAACTTTAGGTGTCTGTCTTTTAAATTGAATACGGTCACTGTCCAATGGTGTCATTGGCTTTATAATAATATGCGAGTTACATTTAATGCACTGGTTTTTAAGAAATACAATATAGGTCGCCATTGTTGTGTATGTCACAATGTCTATCTTCTTGTATCCAAACCAATTAAAAATATTTTCCCCGCTTCCGTTAAGGACATATCTGGACTTCGAGATCATGAATTCCAAACCCGTTTCCCAGATGCCCCAGCTTTTTTATTCCAGGTTCGCTTAGGCGATGAAAAATTACAGGTACTTAAATTATAACAACTCTATTTTGTGTTGGCTCCCACATGACCTTATTATTTATTCCCTTACATAAAATAGGCGCCCATGGGACTGTTCTACCCCAGCACGTTTGGTATCGTCGGTCAGAAGATGACATCGCTACAGTTTCGTTCTCAAGGTGACTCAGAAGACCCTCATGATGAACTTTATTTATTGGCCACGCACAGCAAACAAGACCAGGTAAAAAAAAAATACTGTGTATTGTACTGTATTGGAAATGCACACATCATTTCTGCTGTTCCTCATCCTTTTTTTCTTGTCTTTCTCCAACAGTCTTCCAAGAATGCTTCGGACCGCAAGGTGCTCTCAAGACAAGGCGGCGTTTTGGATGGCGACGCGAGTGGTCAAGGAAGCATTGGTGAGTTGTCAGAACTCCCCAGGAGCAGCGGCGGCAGTGGAGGAATGCAGGCTGAGACGGATATTGGAGCCGCCCAGGGAGAGTGCCTGATGGGAGTGGGGGAGGCGGAGGAGGCCCTCTCCACACATCTCTCCAGGAAGACTGCAATCATGAACCAGTTTGAGGGCAAAGCTCTCGGCCTGGATAAAGCCATATTGCATAGCATCGACTGTTGTGGTAATAAAAACACGCAATGAAGAAAGCATTCATTGAAGAAAGTTTGTAGAAGTAAAGTGCTGTCTTGTCGTTTGAAAGCCTCGGACGAGACCAAGCGAAAGATGTACAGCTCCATCCTGGTGGTGGGTGGAGGGCTCATGTTTCATGGTGCTCAGGAGTTTCTACTTCACCGCATCATCAACAAGATGCCACCGTCTTTCAGAAGGCTTGTGGACAATGTGGAAGTGATCACAAGGCCAAAGGTAAGTGGCACATGAGTCATAATTTTCTTCTCTCTGTGTGTTTATTTTGCTTCCTGAATTTCATTTGATTTTATACAGGGATTTTGTCTGATAATGAGTAATATGCAAGTACAAGCTTATTGGTTTAACTTAAAGAATGTAGAAATTTCCATGTGGTGAAAAGATATCCACTGCTCTCCTACTGCACTGTTTGTTGACATGCAGGATATGGACCCTCGACTGATATCATGGAAGGGGGGAGCCGTGCTGGCTTGTCTGGACACAACACAAGAAATGTGGATCCACCAGAGAGAGTGGCAGCGGTTTGGTGTTCGAATGTTACGTGAGCGGGCTGCTTTTGTCTGGTGAAAGTCATCAAAACAGACTGGTGAAAATCTAAGGACAAGACCCAAAAATATTTCAGACAAAATTGAAGTAAGTACTGTTGTACATTATCAGTTAGGCATTCGGACTACTTATCAAGTGTCCCCTTTTGAATCATGTGGGGGAAAATGATAACTGGAACACTAACTATACATCATTTAATTGACATTGGAAAACAAATAGAGGTCTTGCTTTGATATTGATGAAGGGTCTTTGAATTTTGAGTCGGATGCACTTACCTTTGTGCAGAAAACTCCTACAAAGCTTCATAGGTGTCACTAACCTTAGAGATCTACTTTCATGTCGCCATGAAGTCACCACTCAAGTTTGTCACCTCGTGACTGCAACATTCTTTTTCTAACTGCATAGTGTAATTCTCAAATAAACTAGAATAAAAATATGACAATACTGTATTACAGTAACTCATTCCTTGGATAAATCACACATATTCAACTTGTTTTCAAAGATAATTTATTTTAATGAAGTTAATCATATTTAATATCTAACATCATGAGTCATTAACTTCAATAGAGCACAAAAAGCAAAGAATATTGCAAATAATATCATGAAAACAACTTCAGTGAGAGAAATAAGAAAAATAATGCAGTAGGGATGGGGGGGTGCGATCGATGAGCTGCCAAATCAGCCAATATGGTTCCTATTTATAGGAATTCCCAAAAAGGCGTCAAAAAACTACTTAGGCAGTGGCGGCTCAAGAAGTGGGGCTTCACCACTGTGACTGCCAGTCTATACAGTAGCTGGGCCCACGCCTACACACACAGTGTAGGCGTTTACCTGCACAAAAGAAAACGAGGTCATTCCAACATGAATGCAACATTATGTATTCATATTATTCAAGAATGCAAAATATGTACCTGCAAGCGCTTGCACCTTTACTAAACTCATGCTTGAGTAGTTTGTAGTAGTACGAGTGGTAGTTTATCAAAACTGAACCTTATGGGCTATGTACGAGTGGTAGTTCATCAAAACTGAACCTTATGGGCTATGTAAAGACATTTATTACTAGAGATACAGCACTTGTGTTGGGCCTTAGTGGGTAGGCTATATGTGATGTTGTGGCCAGTGTGCTTGTGTGTGTGTGCATGTGTGTAATTTCACCTTCCTCATCCTCCTCCCCCCATTGGAGGAGGACTGGGCCCACCACCAAAGTTTATTCTTCCAAACCGCCTTCGGCCCCCAGGGGCACCTGGAGGACTGTACGAGACAGACAAATGCCAAATGAGGCTTAACTCTTAATTTTGTGTAAAAAAAAAAAAGACATTAAACGGCAATCATACAGTGAATCCCCGCTATCCACAGGATGTGGGTCAAAGTGTGAAAATCAGCCGCACCTCAAATAGTTTATACTCTACTGGAGATGCCACAAGATCAAATGCAAAATGACAAAAGCAAATGACTAATTTTGTCTAAATATGGCTCTTAACTCCTTCAGAAGCAAGGTGCCATCAAATGGTGCCAAAGCAATACTCATACTGCTTAGGACTGAGCACAAAAACAACACAGGTGACTTTTTCAGCGGTTGAAAAATCCACCAATAGGCAAAGGCTGAACTGCAAATACGTAGGGATTCACTGCAATATAACCACTACTACTGAAGCTTACATACCCTCTGCCATCAGAAAACCGTGACGAGCCACTCTGTCCATCTTTTGTCAGGTCTGGGTCAATTATTGTTTTAAAACTGGTGGGGAGAAAAAAAAAAAGTCAACTGTTTTTGTACTAGGACAAAAGCAAATATACAATTTATAAATTATATTAGATGAAATGCAAATGGTTTCATTCTAAGTATTGGACTCAACTCTCTTTACGGATGGGTTACATCAACAGTATACCAATATGGCTACTAATTATTTATGGAAGGATTCATAAACTGACTTACAACAGGCCAAAAAACTCCACAGCTCCCCAGAAGAGATCAACCACGAAAGACAGTCGCCATGGTGACTGGCTCCGGCTGTCCAGAACTTGACCTGGTAAAAAGAGGGTCCAGGTGATGTTGAATAAGAATATAGTGTGATATACTACAGGGTGTTGTTCCCTATGTCTGGACACACAGGCAATGTGGAGTGATTCAATTGAGGTGGAATGATTCAATTGAGGTCTCGTGAATCTTCCAAAAAACCTCCAAATAACAAATGTTGGAACTCATGTTGGAGATGTTCATATTCTAATTGAATACATGTTGAAAATGTGCATCTTGAAATAAATCCAATTCGAACAACGCCCGAATGAGGTGACTCAAACCAATGGCCGATAAAACACAGAGCAAAATATACACTGGCTGGCAAATTAATGTCAAAAACGACGAAATATTGTTTGTTTTTGAGAAGCGGGGCAAGTTAGCAAATACGCTGGTTAGCGGCTATAAACGCTAACTGTCAAACTTCCGACTCGCCCCATACGTTAAACCGTAAAACACGTTTCAATTAAAGTCCCAAGGCATACTATGTGATGGAGATATTATGTATAGGATAAAATCGATAGAATATATCAGAAACCACTCACCGTTCGACACGTACACCATTTTCAGGGAACTAACAACAAACGCACTTGCGTTGACACATGACGTTCACTTCCGGGTTCATATGTGACGAAATACCGTGACAATTATTACAATCTGTCAACAAGACAAGTCATCAGAAATGTTCTGTGGAGAAATGTTCGGCGTATAGTTTTATCTTTTTTTTTTTTTTTTTTTAGGATTTGAACTCAAAATAAATAAATAGAAGTTTTTGTGTGTGCAGTAAGCAATTGATCAGTTTCAAACTTGAGTTAAGGTTTTAAAGTAGGCTTTCAAACAAGGGTTAGGGTTTTAAAAATAGGGTTTGAAACCAGGGTTGGTTGGGTTATCGGGGTTAGGTTACGGATTAGATTTAGGGTTGGAATTTGGAGCTAGGGTTAGGGTTTTGAAGTCGGTTTTAAACTAGAGTTAGGGTTTGGAAGTATGGATTCAAACTAGGTCTAGGGTTTTAAATACTGTTAGGGTTTCAAAGTAGGGTTTTTTTGCAGGAGATTTTCCTGCTATGGATTTTCCCTATAATGGGAGGTGTTTCTTGTGCAAGGTAACCACTTATATAGTACTATAGTCACAAATACAACAGCTAAAGACCATCTAGCAGTTCAGTATTGACAGCCCAAGGATACTTTTGGTCATGTTGTGGCGCAATGCCCAATCTACCTTTTTTACGTATATACACGGCCCTCAAATAACATCTATTGTTCAAAATTACAGGATAAATACCTTGTTACCTGATACTGTTTACCTACACTTAAGTGTCCTTGATTATTATGAGGTTCTTTATGTGCTGTGAATTGGAGTTGAAACACACTTAAAGATGCATTTGAGGTGCGTAATCAACATCCTTGCTGTTATACTTGTATTGCAGAAGCACCATGTCGCAAAATAGACCTTTATTTCAACATTTCCAAAACATTACAAAATAATATAAAGACAAGCAAAATCTTAAATTACACTGGAGATTTTCACAATGTTCGCCCCCATTATTTAAACAGTTTAAACTAATTATTTTACAGTGCTTCTCCATAAGCTATCCGAGTATCTTTCCATCCAGGGCAACGTGTAAACATAAAAACAGAAAATAGATTACAAACAAATATTTACTCGTGTCGTAGGAATGTTTGTGTGCACTGCAACACTGGAGCATCATTGATGAAGCCTTGCATGAAGTTTTGTGTCAGAGCCAAAAATGGACTCAGTGGCTCACTTTCAACAATAACAAAGAGCAGGAGGGCGACTACAACAAACACCACAAATTGGATATGGATGGGAACCATTCGGTGCTCAATTTCACTTCTCTCCTTAGTGGTGGGGCTGATTGGAGGGCTTCGGGAGCTCAGTTGTTTGGGCCGCCCGGCTGCACCCTTGATAGGTCTTCGACAGGTAGCGCTATAACAAAAGGAATGTAAGCATGAGGTTCAAAGGGATAAAATCTTGTATAGAAAGATCACAATTGAAACTAATTGAGGGACTTCCTGACCAAAGTCTCTAATGCTGTATGTCCAGGAACTAAGTACTCTCTACAAATACTTGTACTGTAGTTTCTTGAGATACAATTAATGACATGCACTTCTGCCAAAAAGTCAGACACATTTGACTTTCAAGTTCAAGATGATCCCAAAATGAACCAAACTTTCCAGTTGATTTGTTTCTCTAAACTTTTTAATGCAAATCTAACCATTTAATGTTTTATGAGTTCTTGAAAACTTGCTGCTCTTACTTCTTAATTCAAGCACTAAGGCTGCAGTGTCCACTTGTGTTAGAATTTACCTGAATCTTGTATTTGTAGGCTCGATGTTAGGGAGCAGGTCCTTCTTGGGTCCCTGTAGAAGCAGAAGATCAAATTACTTACAAAAATAAGTTGAACTGGAGACACTGTTAAGGAAAGGAGCAAAACAAGCTAGAAAATACAAGATACAAGATTTATATAATATAAAAATCATGCTACATTAATAATCCAATCAAACAAATGAGAAGCAAACATTAACCAAAAGTGTGTTCTTGTAACCATCGTATAGATGCCTGCAAATAGGATGGGTGCACCTTCGTTTCCTGGTTAGGACGAGATTCTTTGGGTACAAAGTACTGAGAAGAACTGGGTTCTGCCACAAGGATGTCCGACTAAAAGAAAAATGAATACGAGGATTACATATTCCACTTCAAACTGAATCCAAGGTTTGTGGACGTCGCTCTCCTGCAACTCGCTGTTGACCTCTCCATCTGTTCTTTTGTTTGATTGTAGTGAAAATCATTGTGTGAGCACTCTGAACACCCCCCCAAAGGCAAATACCTCTTCATCATTTTCAGTGGTGAAGTTCTCTGAGGAACACTTGGGATCTTGGATTGATTGTTCCGAGACCTGCCAGATTAAAACGCTATTACAATGTTTCAGTGACAGTACAAGGCTATTTTAACAACAACCATTTCACATTTTAATCACACAACTTAAATGTAAATAACATACAACTGATTTTCAAAGGTGAAAAAAAAATGCATTTTGTTTTGTGACCCTCACCATGCCACCAAGCAGAACATTTCAATTCTGGTAAAAAAAAAAAAAAAGAAAAAAGTGTACCTGTGATCCTAATCCCGAATTTTGATCTAAAGATGACGCTCCACTTGTGTCTTCAGGAACCACAAAAGGGCCGTCACTTTGTGTTGATTTTGAAACTTTTTCCAAAGTCGGCTTGTGACAGAGATCAGAGTTTCTTGAGCCACAAGCTGCATCGTGCTACAGCACAAACAAGATAAACATATAAAATATAAATGGAAAAAAGAAGAGAAAGAATGTTCTCTACATTGAGTTACCAATCTACTAGATGAAGTTAAAAAGCACTGCTGGTAAATATCCTCAGAGAGGATGTCCACCTGTGGAGAAAGGAAGTAGTTAGCATCATGAAACACTTTATTCAATTTCATTACAACTGTAGTATTTAAACACATTCTATAAAAGATTTGGGATATTTAGAAAATAATTTAGCATCGTCTCAAACACCTGGGTAATGGCCATGTGTCCCAATACTTTTGTCTACATGATAAATGTCAAACGATCTCCCACCTGAGTGTATTCTTCCATCGGTTCTTCTTCCAGGCTTGATCCTTCGGAACGTATCAGAAAAACCTCATGAAGGATGGTCATCAAGTGTTTTGATAAAATGGAAAACATGAAGTGGTCATTCAGTACCCGAGTCACTGTCATCGCTGCTTTCGTCTTCCCACTCATGGTGATGAACTTTCTCCTCTCCGTTCAAAGTGCCCCATTTAGCCTGTAGCCTCCTCAGCTTCCTCTCATACACGGCCCTGGTGGAGCCTCACAGATACACAAACATTCTTACTGAAGATAAGGTCTGAGTTATTCCTTATTAGGATACAGATAATGGATGGATGGAAGATTCATGTATTATTTTTCACCAAGAAGCATTTCTTCAAGTGTTGGGAGGGAGTGGGGGAGTCAACCTTACCCACTATTGGCCCAATTGTGACCCCGTACGCAAGTAATGCTGCCTTAAGGTCATCGTCCGTCAGCATACTCAGGTGACGTTTCTGTCCATTGTTTGGCTTCTCTTCCTGCAAAGGACAATGCTTTAGAACCACTGCAACATTCATTGAAATGATCCGAGTTTACAAAGTTGCTGTTTGAAAAAATAAACCAAAACTACATTTTGCAACCGCAATCTAGTTAACCAGATCAGCTAACAAGTTTGCTTTTATTTCTTTAACTACTATTTTATGAAACAGATGAACGGCGCTCTCACCATGGTGGCCAGGCCACCAAGTTGGACTGGATCTTGGACAGCATGCACTAAACTTAGCCTGGCATGTTCTCCATGGTGCCGTTCTGTGGCATGCCGGGATTGCGGCAATTTGATGACATCGCCTTGAAAGCTTTGTGACATGGAGATTATGACCTAAGACTACATGTCATTTGCAGTGCACCACTTTATCCTACCAACCAGTGACAAAAATACACCCAAAATCCCCATGATTGAAAGACCCATTCCAAAAGTTGGCTCTTTACAATAACAGGAGCAACTTATTAAGACAAAGGTTTTGTTTAGTCAGTTTTATTTCTCTTGTTTATGGTCATTTTGTCTTATTTGTTAGGGTCGTCACAAAGTTTCATCAGCAAAGGTTTTTGAGGCAATGTAAATATGTATAGTTAGAAAAGTCCTAAAATTCACTGGTTGGTTATTGTTTATTTGCATTCATTGAATTTTCTAACTACGTTAAATTAAGCATGGTATGTGCATTCACATAAATCCATTTAAAACAGCTTGTTTTTTGTTTTTAAATATATATTGTCTATTTTCTAGAATTTAATGTCAAACTTTTCATAGCTATTTTCTGTGTACCTGCTTTTACAAATAATATGCAAGATAGTAAATGTTGGAATTTGTTTTGTCTGAGGTTTTTCACCTACTACTAATTACTGAGATCACCTGCTAACAAATGACAAGTTGTAAAAAAAAAAAAAAAAGCGTAAAAAGTATTCCAATTCAAAATTTCAACCAGGCAACATTGTGACACACACCTCAACCCAGTCAGTAAACAATTTATCTGTGCAATGAAGACGAAAAAGTAAATTCTCACTGCCACATGGTGTTCATTCTCCTTGCTCGAGAAAGCAAGACAAGTCGTTTTTGATCACTCACCTTCTTCACCTTGGAAGGAAAATCAGGTCGCTCCAGCAACACTGGCATGTCAACTAAAGCAGTCTGGGATGGATAAAATTAAACAAAAGTCGGCAACTCTCCTTGACCTCTTGCTCATTTGATAACAGCTGTGAAAGGTGGCTTGATTGGCAGCCGCCTTAAAATGCAGGCTGTTGTCAATCTGGCAACAAGTGCCAAAGTTAGAACTTAAACTGTGAAATATGGACATAATACCCTCAAAGTTAAATTTGACTTATGCGAAAACTGGGGATAGGCTTTTGGGAGGAAATTCAAGGGCAAAAGTTGATCAATTGCTTGGTGTGGTCCAGGTCTCATGACGTCAAAATGAACAGCATGAATAAAGATATAAGGCATAAAACATGTCATGACATCAAAATGAACAGCATGAATAAAGATATAAGGCATAAAACATGTCTTAGTGAAGATTTTCATTTAATATCACATCCAACACATGTGCAACTTGAAAACATTGCTTCCAAATCATGTGGAAAGTGCAATCGTGAAACATTTTTTCCACTCAATTAAAATTGAACTAAAATAAGGTGAAATATAGCTTAAAAAATAAAAAGACAACTTGAATGATCCTTATGAGAATTTATTTCCATGTGAACATAATAAATCCCTCTGAAGTCTTATTTCATTTCTAAACACAAGCTACGTTTTTGCCAAAACTTCGCAAGCAGTATTAAGTTCAGTGTTACTCATAGCAGCAACCTCATGCTGACCAAAGAAAAAAAACAATCACTCAAAATACATTTTCACAGTCACTACTGACTAAATAAGAGTTATTGAATACAAAAACAGAGTTGTACCAAAATAAGAAGGCAATACAAATATAGGCAGTGTCACACATGTTAGACTATGTATGATGAAACGGCCAAAAGCAGTTCTTTTACTCCTTCTGTTCCACACCAGACTCCTTTTTTTTCTTGCTGTCGTCCCGTTTGAGTAAGCTGACTTCTGTGTCCAATGGTAAATTCCCGGTGGTGCCTTCTCCCTCACCAGAAGCTTTCTCCACTGTTCTCTTTTTGCTCTGGCTTTTGACTTTTGGGCTCTTCCGGACCAGTGGGGTGTGTCCGTAATTGTTGTATACGCTCATCACTTTGATGACCGTCCGACTGGACACGTCGCACAGTTTGGCCGTGTCACGCACTGACATGCCTCCCAGTTGAGAGCCAACTATTTGGCCTCGTTGAAAGTCTGTCAACTCACTCATATCTGGATCCAGCTGTAAATCGGGTGGATTTTCTTCACCGGAGTGTGAGGTCAGACTTGACTTTGGGTGCCTGGATGGAATAACAAAACGTGCAAAGCTTTATACATAGGTTACCTCAAATTCAATACCTAAAAAAGGCTCAGCCTCAACATAGGGCGCTCAGAGACAAAGATAGTGATGCTTTGACTTACGAGTGGCCTAACTTTTTAAGTTTTTAAGAATTACGAGCCATCACTTAGTCCTGTTTTGTTTTGTGTAATTGAAGTGAAGTGAGGAAAAAAAGCTAGGGAAATAAACACTTGCATGGGGAAGAGGTCGACACTGAACCGCATGGAATGACTATTAGGCCTCTTCCAAATGAAGATACAAATCTCGTATGTCTTTCAACATACGTGCACAAATGGGATATTCCTGTCATTCCAAGTATGACGTCATCATAATATACCGATTTGATACGTATAAATGTGAGTATGCTCAAACAAGTCTGGACAAATGTACAGCATGCTGCTTATGACACCAACTAAAGATCTGGTAACACTGACATCTTTGTAGTTATTTACATGCAATTTGGACGTCTGCACAAACAAGTTGATTGTGTTTAATCAGTGTAAACACAGCCGTATCAGACATGCGTCACGTGAAATATATACGGAATTAACAGACAGAACCAAGTGTAAAACTACATCAATTGAAAGATATTAGTTTATCAGTGGTTCCATTCTCTCTGGAGATTAACGTGCTCTTTTATTACAGTAAATCAAAGCCTGTCACACGCCTGTTGAAAATAAAGGCTAGCATGAAGGTGGACGTTCAAATCCACACGGATCGGGCATGACTCAAGTACAGAAATATGTTTTAACATGAAATTTCCGAGCAACATCCGAAAGTCAGTGATTGGTGCATAATTTTTCAAGCAGTATTTTGAGGTTAAACGGGAACGCTGAACGCAACGTTAGCTACCGCCAAAATCCGAATGCTAAAGGCAAAAGAATGATAAATCGGCTCATATTTAATAGACAAACTAAACAAAATCGCTCAAAGATTTTGGGGTGTCGTACCTACCGCAAGAAATGGTCGATGGTGTCCGTTTCAGCGGCGTAGATGGAAAAAAAGATGTAAACAAAACAAGGGTACACGTAGCGTGCAATTTTAGACTGCCACTACTTGCCTCTGTACTGTAGCAGTATGATTTCCGGCTACCACTTAAAAAATAAAGGCATTCGGTACACTACATGTTCTGAAGTCTTATCATACTCTCAATATTCAGCGCTAATTTTGTTCTACTTAGACCATCGTTTTTTCTTTCCGTCACCGTTACAACACAAACAACTGCTGCAGCTCGCAGTCCTGCAACTGAACAGAGAACGCCATCTCACTAGACCACTAGAGGGCAGCAGAGACATTTGACGAACTGCAACTCAACAAATGTTGCGTGCACAGCGACTGGCTGGTGATCAGTCCATGCTGTACTCACACCTCTCGCCCAATATCAGCTGGAACCCTACCTAATGAGGACAAGCGCTATGGAAAAGGGATAGATATTTGCACAATGTCTGGTTGCCTTTTCTGGGTGTGAAAAGCCCTCTGTTTCTTCAGGCGTGTCTTCACGCAGTGATAATATACAAGTCTGTATTTTGATATAGACCTTTTTGACCTCCAGTGTCCCAGAGCTCCCTTTGGACTTGTGAATAAAAAAAGAAACAAAGCTTGAGCTCTCAGTGCTGTGGATCTTTGATGCAATCTTGTAAGTGAACTGATGCTCCTAGGCTGCTGGCCATGACGCTCGACCCAAAGGTGAAAGATCAGAAATGTTAGCCAAAACATGGCTACTTCTTTGTGCTGCACCAGGTAGGAGGTGCGGGTTAAAGTTCATTCACAAGATAGTCCCAGGAAGAAAGCGACAGATCTTTGTCACCTTTAAGACCACAAAAATGTCTTCATTTTCTCTGCAAAACCATGTACAGACAATTCTTTTCAATACCAAAAAGTATTTTCGGGATGAGAGCAGTACCAATTTCTAATTGTTGTTGTGGTTATGAAGCATTTTTACTGTTGTTTTCATATGTACCATTGCTATTGCAGGGTTACATGTAAATCCTTCAAAACTTTGTCTCATCTCTGTGCCAGACCAGTCTCGCACCACATAAATGGCCAAGCAGGGTAATCAGAGCCAAAAAGAACATCCAACACGTGTGACTCGTTGCCTTTTGATCATATAGCCGGCTGGATAGATGTAAAATATACTACATACAACATACTATGTAGTATTTGATGGTATGTCTGTGACAGGTCAACTAAGTTTGAACTTGTTTGTGTGAAAACAACACACAGGCGATAGTTATCTCATCAATATTTTAGTCATGCACCAACCTTTCTGGCAGTTATTACAGTTGATTGTTGTTACGTGAGGACTGGAAGAGCAAGGCGGAGCCAAATGCAAATGTCTGCTTTGTTTGGCCTGTTGGAGCTATTTGTGTTTATCACATGCGACGTGCCGATTTGTGGCTGGATGCTTTGAGATGTTTGACCAACTTTGTGGCTTTGTGTGCAATTTAAAATGAGAAGAATTGGACTAGAGGTCAGGCATATTCATGCATTATTATGGATTATTGTTATTATGAAGCGTTACCAATGAGAAAAATATTTTGTTTAAAGTCAATTAAGCCTTTCATAGACTAATGCAATTCAATGTGCATTAAAAAAGACCAACAGAGCAGATTAACAAGATATAAAATGAAGGTTCCGAAAATGCATTTAAACAATTATAATGATTAAAAGAAGCGCCAAATTATAACTGCACTATATGAAGGATGTAAAAATGACATTATGGATAAATTTACAATTTAGAATAAAAAGAACATGCATCTTGAGAAAAAATTTGAAATCTTCAGACTATTTTGTAGCATAACAGCTCGATGTCGCTTCATTGTGTCAGTGTACTTTTACTTGTCATGCAAACATACACACATTTGGCAAAGTGCAGGCACTTACACACACGCAAACAGCCATCCATCATTTTGACACACACACACCTGCGCACACACCGCAATCATGTTTCCCCCACTTAGACAATCTTCTCACGAGAGTGTATAATGGATGAGTCCATTAGTGTTAAGTGGGGGGGCTGGTAGTCTATTTTTCACACCCTTGCTTGTTCCAAAAACAGAACAGCGCTGTCCCAATTAGAGCTTTCAACAAAATAATCACTACACTTGATGATATATATAGAGCTTTGTGACTTGGTCATTTCAAAAGTAGCTCGGAAGCTGAAAAAGTTTGGGCAGCCCTTGACTAGGGAGAATGAAAGTTGCTACGAAAGCCGCCAGGCATGAAGGAAAGGGTGGTTCATTTCCTCAACAGATCGCATCGTATTCGTGACAAAGTAATTTTGGCCTTTTTTCCATCTAGTATTTTATTTGAGGACTTTATTTAATTTCATTGTATTCGTTTTATTCATATAGTTCATTTCAAACAGTAATTAACTGTGAATACTAGGTTGGTTCGATCGTGTATGCGCAGGTGTGTGTAATCAAATACCCGGCTGTCTCCATTTTAAATAGCATTAAAACGCATGAGGTAAGAACGAATAAGTTAACTACTACCAACAATCGTAATAATATCGCGAGTGTAATAATAAACAACTTTATTAAATGATACGATAAACTATTGTCGTACTAATATTGGTACTATTGTAGTAATTGGTCACGTTCGCGCGTATCTTAGCGCTAACTTAGCATTCGGGGCAAAACGACGTAGTTTTAGCTTGTAGCTTAGCCTACGATACTTAACGATTTTTTTTCCTAAACCGCTTTACGAATGTATGGAAATGGTGTGTACTGTTAGAACAATTTGTCGACTTGCCCCTAAATATGGTAAAACTTAAAGGTATGTCTCGTGAAAAATGTGTTAATCTCGTCTATTTGAAAATATGATATGCAGTGTTGCTTCGTTTTCAATTCGTTGATATTCATACTGTATTTTGGTGCCTGTGTTGATAACCAGCTGGAATGTTAATATTGCCATATTGTGGAGTTTGAGGGTTTAAACGTTTGAGAAGTAATGTTAATCCTAATTTTATATTAATGTGTTGTATACTTCTGTTTTAATACTACATATGTTTTAATTACGGCTATATTCTTTCATACTTTCATACTTCCTTAATTACGGATATGTACTTTCATACTTTCATACTTCCTTTCTTTTTACTTTTACTTTTAACTAATGCTAACAAACCTAGATCAATGTTGAAGTCGTTATAACTCCAATATAATACCAATATTTGAACACAAACTTTGCAGTAACACTTGTAGGCAAAAACTATAACAATACTTACGGGCATATATTATGTATAATAATAACTGATTGAAGCTTAGTGGCTCAGCTCTTTGTATTTTACTGAAGCATGAAATCATTATGTACAAACTGTTTTTCTGTAATTCTTTACATTCTTTTCAATTATACTATTACTGTAGATTTTTATAAAGTAAAAACCAAACAAAAGAAACTATTTTCCTTTTGTCATTGTTTTTTTTAGGGGGCTGCGCCAATTGCATTTGCCTTCATTTCAATGGTGTACTGTAAATTCCATGTGTGTTTATTTGGAGTTCCGAAAATTATGTTAGCCATTATGATCTGAATACTTGAGGAGAACAGCAAACAAGTAATTCATTATCACTCATGTACAGAGGTCACACTTTACGACAATATTTTAGCATCTCCCGGATGTTTTAGTTTTGTTTGAGCTTCATGCTAACATACAATGCCAACAAACCTAGATCAATGTTGCAGTCGTTATAGCTCCAATATTTGAACACAAACTTTGCAGCAACACTTGTAGGCCGAAAATATAACAATACTCACAGGCATAGTATATTTTGTATACTACAAAATGGTTGAAGCTTAGTGGCTCAACTCTTTGTATTAAACTGAAGCATGAAATCATGATGTACAAACTGTTTTTCTGTAATTCTTATCATTCTTTTCAATTATGATATTACTGTGGGATTTTATAAAGTAAAAAACAAACAAACAAACAAACAAAATAAACTATTTTTTGTCATTGTTTTTTTTTTTTTTTTTTTTAGGGGGCTGCGCCAATTGCATTTGCCTTCATTTTAATGGTGTACTGTAAGTTCCATGTGTGTTCATTTGGAGTTCCGAATATTACGACAGCCATTATGATCTGAGTACTTGAGGAGAAAAGAAACCAAGTAAGTCATTATCACTCATTTACAAAGGTCACACTTTATGACAAGTATTTTAGCATCTCCCGGATGTTTTAGTTTTGTCTGAGCTTAATGCTAACATACAATGCTAACAAACCTAGATCAATGTTGCAGTAGTTTCTGCTCCAATATTTGAACACAAACTTTGCAGCAACACTTGTAGGGAGAAAATATAGCAATACTCATGGGCATATATTATGTGTACTAAAAACTGATTGAAGGTTAGCGGCTCAACTCTTTGTATTATACTGAAGCATGAAGTCATGATGTACAAACTGTTTTCTCTGTAATTCTTTACATTCTTTTCAATTATGCTATTACTGTAGGTTTTTACAAAGTAAAAAACAAACAAAACAAAGTTTTTCTTTTGTCATTGTTTATTTTAGGGGGCTGCGCCAATTGCATTTGCCTTCATTTCAATGGTGTACTGTAAATTCCATGTGTGTTCATTTGGAGTTCCGAAAATTACGTCAGCCATTATGATCTGAATACTTGAGGAGAACAGCAAACAAGTAAGTCATTATCACTTGTTTACAGAGGTCACACTTACGTACAGGTATTTTAGCATCTCCCGGATGTTTTAGTTTTGTCTGAGCTTCATGCTAACATACAATGCTAGATCAATGTTGCAGTCGTTATAACACCAATATTTGAACGCAAACTTTGCAGCAACACTTATAAGCAGAAAATATAACAATACTCAGGCGCATATATTATGTATTCTAAAAACTGATTGAAGCTTAGTGGCTCAACTATTTTGGTGGCTGCAAACTACCCAATACAGATTTGACACAGTATGTGTAGAAAAGGTGATGAATGCAAAGGTTGGTTAGCTTGATGCTAACGCGTTATGTAAATCACCATAAACAGACTAACACAGCTAGTCTGTCATGTGCCTGCATGTGGTTGAAACTGCCTGCTCTGCCCTGCCCTCCCCTCTCACTGGCCTGTGCCTGGGTAAAGCTATGACTTTATGCCTGCCCTCCTGTCCTACGCTTGGATAAGACCATGACTGCCATGACCTAGATGAGGCCATGATTCCCTGCCTGCCTAGCACCTATCTCTTCTTTTATTTTTCTCATGTTGTCTTCCGTCCACTGGCTCCCCATAAAACAGCGCACACATTTCAAGATCCTTGTCACCACATACAAGGCCCTAAACAACCTTGTCCCCCCCACCTGGTTGAACTCCTGCACCGCTATGCCCCCACCCGCTGAGTCCGGTCTGCTGACACCAGTCTGCTCACCCCCACTACCTTGACCAAATAGCGGACGCGCTTTGGATGCGCCTTGGATGCGCCTTGGATGCACCTTGGAAACACCTTGGATGCGCCTGGATGGCGCCGGGACCACTTCGGATGCGCCTTGAATGTGCCTTGAATGCGCCTTGAAGGTGCCTTGAATGTGCCTGGACGACGCCGGGACCGCCTTGGATGCGCCTTGGATACGCCTTGGATACACCTTGGATATGCCTTAGGTAGGCCTTGGATACGCCTGGACGACACCAGGACCGCCTTGCATGCGCCTGGACACTGGGACCGTTTTGATGCGTCTGGGTGATCCCTGGACCACCTTGAATGCACCTTACATTTGCCTGGACGACGCCAGGACGACGTCGGGACCGCCTTGGATGTGCCTTGGATGCGCCTTGGATGCGCCTTGGATGCGCCTTGGATGCGCCTTGGATGCGCCTTGGATGCGCCTTGGATGCGCCTTGGATGCGCCTTGGATGCGCCTTGGATGCGCCTTGGACGCGCTAGGACGACGCTGGAACCCCCTTGGTTGTGCCTGGACGACCGCCTTGGATGCGACTTTCATGCGCCTGGATGCTGGGATCGCCGTGTTTGCGCCTGGACGATGCCTGGACCCCCTTGGATGCTCCTTGAGTGCTCCTTGGATGCTCCTGGACCACCATGGATGCCCCCTGCATGCGCGTGGATGCCCGGACTGCCTTGGATGCGCCTGGTTGACACCGGGACTGCCTTGGATGCGACTTGAATGTGACTTGAATGCGCATGGACGATGCCAGGACCACCTTCAATGCGCCTGGACAATGCCGGGATCGCCCTACCTGCGCCTGGACGATGCTGGGACCGCCTTAGATGCTTCTTGGATGCTCTATGGATGCGCTTGGACAACACTGGGACCGCCTTGGATGTGCCATGGATGCGCCTGGACGACGCCGGGACCGCCTTGTATGCGCCTGGACGACACCGGGACTGCCTTGGATGCGACTTGAATGCGCACGGACGATGTCAGGACTACATGCGCCTGGACGATGCCGGGACCGCCTTAGATGCTTCTTGGATGCGCTATGGATGCGCTTGGACGACACTGGGACCGCCTTGGATGTGCCATGGATGCGCCTGGACGACCCCGGGACGGCTTTGGATGTACCTGGACGATGCCGGGACTGTCTTGGATGTACCCGGAAGACGCCGGGACCACCTTGCTTGCGCCCAGACGATGCCAGGACCTATTTAGGTGCACCTAAATAAAATCTTGATGAGGCTGGGACTGCCTTGGATGCGCTTTAGATGCGCCTGGACAACGCTAAAACCACCTTGGGTGCGCCTGGACAACGCTGGGAGAGCCTTGGATGCGCTTGGAAAACGCCGGGACCGCCTTTGATGCGCCTGGACGACGCTGGGACCACCTTGGATGCGCTTGGACGATGTCAGGACAGCCTTGGATGCACCTGGACGATGCCGGGACCGCCTTGAATGCGCCTGCGCGATGCCGAGACCGCCTTGAATGCGCCTGAATGATGCCGGGACCGCCTTGAATGTTGGACAATGCCGGGACCACCTTGGATGCGCCTGGACAACGCCGGGACAGCCTTGGATGGACGTTTGATGCACCTTGCATGCACCTGGATGCTGGGATTGCCTTGTTTGCGCCTGGACGACGCCTGGACTGCCTCGGATGCGTCCTGGATGCACCTTGGATGCACCTTGGATGCACCGTGAATGCGCCTGGACGACCCCCTGACCACCTTGCGTGCACCTGCACGACGCTGGGACTGCCTTGGATGCGCTTGGACGACGCCGGGACTACCTTGGATGTTCCTGGACAACGCTGAACCTCCTTCAATGCTCATGGAAAGTGCCATGATTGCCTTGGGTGCACGTGGATGGTGCTGGAACTTTCTTGGATGCGCTTGGACCGACTTGGATGCGCCTTAAAAGCGCTTGGATGATGCCAGGACCTTCTTTGCTGCTCTTTGGATGCATCTGGATGACGCTGGGACTGCCTTGGATGCGCTCGGATGACGCCAGGACTTCCTTAGATGCTCTGGGACTGCCTTGGATGTGCCTGGACGATGTCAGGAAAACCGGATGACGCTGGGACCACCTTGAGGCCCTGGACAACGCCAACACAGCCTTGGATGTGCTTTGGATACACCTGGACGATGGAGGGACTGCCTTGACTGCGCCTGAGAATTGAATGGACAATGCTGGATGCGCCTGGATGACGCCGGGACTGCCTTGGATGCACCCGGACGACGCAGAGATCACCTTGGGTGCGACTTGGATGCGGCTTGGATGCGCCATGGATGCGCCTGGACGACGCCTGGACGACGCCGGGACCGCCTTTGATGCACCTTTGATAAGCCTTGAACTTGGACGCGCCTTAAATGCGCTTGGACAACGCCGGGACCGCTTTGGATAAGCCTAGATGACGCTGGGACCGCCTTGGATGGCTCTGGTTGACTACCTTGGATGCACCTGGACGATGCCGGGACAGCCTTGGATGCGGCTGGACGATGGCGGGACCGTGTCGGATGCGCCTAGGATGCACCTGGACGACGCCGGGACGGCCTTGGATGCGCCTGCACAACGCCGAGACTGCCTTGGCAGCGTCTTGAATGCGCCTTGGATGCGCCTTGGATATGCCTGGACGATGCCAGGACCACCTTGGATGCACCTGGACGATGCCAGGGCCACCTTGGAAGCGCCTTGAATGCGCCTTGGATGCGCCTTGGATGTGCCTTGGATGCGCCTGGACGACGCTGGGACCGCCTTGAATGCGTCTGGATGACGCCGGGGACTGCCTTGGATGTGCTTGGACAACGCCAGGACCACCTTGGATGCGCCTGGACGACGGAAGGACTGCTTTGGATGCGCCTTGAATACGCCTGGACGATGCCAGGACCGCCTTGGATGCGCCTGGATGTCGCCAGGACCGCCTTGGATGCGCCTGGATGACGCCCTGGTTGCGCCTGGACGACGCCGGGGCCGCCTTGGAATGAGCCTGGACGACGTCGGGATCACCTTGGATGAGGCTGGATGATTCAGGGACTGCCTTGGATGAGCCTGGATGACTCCGCTACCGCCTTGGATAGGCCTGAAAGACGCCGGTATCACCTTGGATGCGCATGGACAAAGCCGGGACTGCCTTGGATGCATCTGGATCACGCCGTGACCTACTTGTATGCGCCTGGACGAAGCCGGGACTGCCTTAGATGTGCCTTGGATGCGCCTGGATGATGCAGGGACTGCCTTGGCTGCGCCTTGGCTGCGGCTCGGCTGCGGCTCGGCTGCGGCTCGGCTGCGGCTCGGCTGCGGCTCGGCTGCAGCTGGGCTGCGGCTGGGCTGCGGCTCGGCTGCGGCTCGGCTGCGGCTGGGCTGCGGCTGGGCTGCGGCTGGGCTGCGGCTGGGCTGCGGCTCGGCTGCGGCTCGGCTGCGGCTCGGCTGCGGGTAACGCCTTGGACATGCTTCGGATGAACCTGTAAGACACCGGGACTGCCTTGGATGCGCCTGGACGACGCCGGGACTTCTTTGGATGTGCCTTGGTTGCGCCTGGACGACGCCAGGACCGCCTAGGATGCACCTGAAAAACGTCGGGACTGCCTTGAATGCGTCTTGTATGCGCCTGGACAACGCCGGGACTGCCTTGGATGCTGCTTGGATGCGCCTCGGATGCGCCTCTGATGCGCCTCTGATGCGCCTGTACGACACCAAGACCGCCTTGGATGTGTCTGAACGTTGCTGGGACCGTCTTGGATGTGCTTTTGATGTGCCTGGATGACGCCGGGACTGCGTTGGATGCGCCTTGGATGCCCCTGGACGACCCCAGGACTCCCTTGGATGAGGCTGGACGACTACGGGACTGTCAAGGATGCATCTTGGATGCGCCTGGACGACGCCGGGACTGCCTCGGATATGTCTTTGATATGCCTGGACTACGCCAGTACCTGCGTGGATGCGCCTGGATGACTTGGGGACTGCCTAGGATGTGCCTCGGATGCGTCATGGGCTGGACTATGGCAAGACCGCCTTGGATGCTCCTGGACGACGCAGGGACTGCCTTTGTTGCGCCTAGACAACATCGGGACCACCATGGATGCGCGTAGACGATGCTGGGACTGCCTTTGATGCACGTTTGATGCGCCTGTGCGACACCAGGACCGCCTTGAATGTGCCTAAACGACGCCGGCATCGTCTTGGATGTGGCTTGGATGCGCCCGGACGACGCCTGGACCGCCTTGGAATGAGCCTGGACGACGTCGGGATCACCTTGGATGAGGCTGGATGACTCAGGGACTGCCTTGGATGAGCCTGGATGACTCCGCGACCGCCTTGGATAGGCCTGAAAGACGCCGGTATCACCTTGGATGCGCCTGGACAAAGCCGGGACTGCCTTGGATGCGTCTGGATCACGCCGTGACCTACTTGTAAGCGCCTGAACGAAGCCGGGACTGCCTTAGATGTGCCTTGGATGCGCCTGGATGATGCAGGGACTGCCTTGGCTGCACCTTGGCTGCGGCTCGGCTGCGGCTGGGCTGCGGCTGGGCTGCGGCTGGGCTGCGGCTCGGCTGTGGCTCGGCTGCGGCTGGGCTGCGGCTGGGCTGCGGCTGGGCTGCGCCTCGGCTGCGGCTCGGCTGCGGCTCGGCTGCGGCTCGGCTGCGGCTCGGCTGCGCCTCGGCTGCGGCTCGGCTGCGGCTCGGCTGCGGGTAACGCCTTGGACATGCTTCGGATGAACCTGGAAGACACCGGGACTGCCTTGGATGCGCCTGGACGACGCCGGGACTTCTTTGGATGTGCCTTGGTTGCGCCTGGACGACGCCAGGACCGCCTAGGATGCACCTGAAAAACGCCGGGACTGCCTTGAATGCGTCTTGTATGCGCCTGGACAACGCCGGGACTGCCTTGGATGCTGCTTGGATGCGCCTCGGATGCGCCTCTGATGCGGCTCTGATGCGCCTGTACGACACCAGGACCGCCTTGGATGTGTCTGGACAACGCCTGGACCGCCTTGTATGTGCCTGGACGAGCCTGGGACCGCCTTGGTGGCGCCTGGACGACACTGGGACCACCTTGGATGCGCGTAGACGATGCTGGGACTGCCTTTGATGCGCGTTTGATGCGCCTGTGCGACACCAGGACCGCCTTGAATGTGCCTGAACTATGGCGACATCGTCTTGGATGTGGCTTGGATGCGCCCGGACGACGCCTGGACCGCCTTGGAATGAGCCTGGACGACGTCGGGATCACCTTGGATGAGGCTGGATGACTCAGGGACTGCCTTGGATGAGCCTGGATGACTCCGCGACCGCCTTGGATAAGCCTGAAAGACGCCGGTATCACCTTGGATGCGCCTGGACAAAGCCGGGACTGCCTTGGATGCATCTGGATCACGCCGTGATCTACTTGTATGCGCCTGGACGAAGCCGGGACTGCCTTTGATGTGCCTTGGATGCGCCTGGATGATGCAGGGACTGCCTTGGCTGCGCCTTGGCTGCGCCTCGGCTGCGGCTCGGCTGCGGCTGGGCTGCGGCTGGGCTGCGGCTGGGCTGCGGCTGGGCTGCGGCTGGGCTGCGGCTGGGCTGCGGCTGGGCTGCGGCTCGGCTGCGGCTCGGCTGCGGCTCGGCTGCGGCTCGGCTGCGGCTCGGCTGCGGCTCGGCTGCGGCTCGGCTGCGGCTCGGCTGCGGGTAACGCCTTGGACATGCTTCGGATGAACCTGGAAGACACCGGGACTGCCTTGGATGCGCCTGGACGACGCCGGGACTTCTTTGGATGTGCCTTGGTTGCGCCTGGACGACGCCAGGACCGCCTAGGATGCACCTGAAAAACGCCGGGACTGCCTTGAATGTGTCTTGTATGCGCCTGGACAACGCCGGGACTGCCTTGGATGCTGCTTGGATGCGCCTCGGATGCGCCTCTGATGCGCCTCTGATGCGCCTGTACGACACCAGGACCGCCTTGGATGTGTTTGGACGTTGCTGGGACCGTCTTGGATGTGCTTTTGATGTGCCTGGATGACGCCGGGACCGCGTTGGATGCGCCTTGGATGCCCCTGGATGACCCCAGGACTCCCT
The DNA here is from genome assembly GCF_059516105.1 of Syngnathus floridae. NCBI lineage: Eukaryota > Metazoa > Chordata > Actinopteri > Syngnathiformes > Syngnathidae > Syngnathus > Syngnathus floridae. The sequence goes on along the minus strand of NC_142414.1, from coordinate 19,915,801 downwards.
TGGATGAGGCTGGACGACTACGGGACTGTCAAGGATGCACCTTGGATGCGCCTGGACGACGCCGGGACTGCCTCGGATATGTCTTTGATATGCCTGGACTACGCCAGTACCTCCGTGGATGCGCCTGGATGACTTTGGGACTGCCTAGGATGTGCCTCGGATGCGTCATGGGCTGGACTATGGCAAAACCGCCTCGGATGCTCCTGGACGACGCAGGGACTGCCTTTGTTGCGCCTAGACAACACCGGGACCACCTCAGATATACTTTGGATGCGCCTGATCGGCGCTGGGACAGTCTTGGATGTGCCTGGACGATGCTGGGATTGCCTTGGATGCGTCTAGTGACCTCTGGAACGCCTTGGATGTGCCTGGACAACGCCTGGACCGCCTTGCATGCGCCTGGATGATCCTGGGACCGCCTTGGTAGCGCCCGGACGACACTGGGACCACCATGGATGCGCGTAGACGATGCTGGGACTGCCTTTGATGCGCGTTTGATGCGCCTGTGCGACACCAGGACCGCCTTGAATGTGCCTCAACGACGCCGACATCGTCTTGGATGTGGCTTGGATGCGCCCGGACGACGCCTGGACCGCCTTGGAATGAGCCTGGACGACGTCGGGATCACCTTGGATGAGGCTGGATGACTCAGGGACTGCCTTGGATGAGCCTGGATGACTCCGCGACCGCCTTGGATAGGCCTGAAAGACGCCGGTATCACCTTGGATGCGCCTGGACAAAGCCTGGACTGCCTTGGATGCATCTGGATCACGCCGTGACCTACTTGTAAGCGCCTGGACGAAGCCGGGACTGCCTTAGATGTGCCTTGGATGCGCCTGGATGATGCAGGGACTGCCTTGGCTGCGCCTTGGCTGCGGCTCGGCTGCGGCTCGGCTGCGGCTCGGCTGCGGCTCGGCTGCGGCTCAGCTGCGGCTGGGCTGCGGCTGGGCTGCGGCTGGGCTGCGGCTGGGCTGCGGCTCGGCTGTGGCTCGGCTGCGGCTCGGCTGCGGGTAACGCCTTGGACATGCTTCGGATGAACCTGGAAGACACCTGGACTGCCTTGGATGCGCCTGGACGACGCCGGTACTTCTTTGGATGTGCCTTGGTTGCGCCTGGACGACGCCAGGACCGCCTAGGATGCACCTGAAAAACGCCGGGACTGCCTTGAATGCGTCTTGTATGCGCCTGGACAACGCCGGGACTGCCTTGGATGCTGCTTGGATGCGCCTCGGATGCGCCTCTGATGCGCCTCTGATGCGCCTCTGATGCGCCTGTACGACACCAGGACCGCCTTGGATGAGGCTGGACGACTACGGGACTGTCAAGGATGCACCTTGGATGCGCCTGGACGACGCCGGGACTGCCTCGGATATGTCTTCGACACGCCTGGACTACGGCAGTACCACCGTGGATGCGCCTGGATGACTTCGGGACTGCCTAGGATGTGCCTCGGATGCGTCATGGATGCGCCTGGTCTATGGCAAGACCGCCTTGGATGCTCCTGGACGACCCCAGGACTGCCTCGGATGAGGCTGGACGACTACGGGACCACCTCGGATGCACTTTGGATGCGCCTGATCGGCGCTGGGACAGTCTTGGATGTGCCTGGACGATGCTGGGATTGCCTTGGATGCGTCTAGTGACCTCTGGAACGCCTTGGATGTGCCTGGACAACGCCTGGACCGCCTTGCATGCGCCTGGATGATCCTGGGACCGCCTTGGTAGCGCCTGGACGACACTGGGACCACCATGGATGCGCGTAGACGATGCTGGGACTGCCTTTGATGCGCGTTTGATGCGCCTGTGCGACACCAGGACCGCCTTGAATGTGCCTCAACGACGCCGACATCGTCTTGGATGTGGCTTGGATGCGCCCGGACGACGCCTGGACCGCCTTGGAATGAGCCTGGACGACGTCGGGATCACCTTGGATGAGGCTGGATGACTCAGGTACTGCCTTGGATGAGCCTGGATGACTCCGCGACCGCCTTGGATAGGCCTGAAAGACGCCGGTATCACCTTGGATGCGCCTGGACAAAGCCTGGACTGCCTTGGATGCATCTGGATCACGCCGTGACCTACTTGTAAGCGCCTGGACGAAGCCGGGACTGCCTTAGATGTGCCTTGGATGCGCCTGGATTATGCAGGGACTGCCTTGGCTGCGCCTTGGCTGCGCCTTGGCTGCGCCTTGGCTGCGGCTCGGCTGCGGCTCGGCTGCGGCTCGGCTGCGGCTCGGCTGCGGCTCGGCTGTGGCTGGGCTGCGGCTCGGCTGCGGCTGGGCTGCGGCTGGGCTGCGGCTCGGCTGTGGCTCGGCTGCGGCTCGGCTGCGGGTAACGCCTTGGACATGCTTCGGATGAACCTGGAAGACACCTGGACTGCGTTGGATGCGCCTGGACGACGCCGGGACTTCTTTGGATGTGCCTTGGTTGCGCCTGGACGACGCCAGGACCGCCTAGGATGCACCTGAAAAACGCCGGGACTGCCTTGAATGCGTCTTGTATGCGCCTGGACAACGCCGGGACTGCCTTGGATGCTGCTTGGATGCGCCTCGGATGCGCCTCTGATGCGGCTCTGATGCGCCTGTACGACACCAGGACCGCCTTGGATGTGTCTGGACAACGCCTGAACCGCCTTGTATGCGCCTGGACGATCCTGGGACCGCCTTGGTGGCGCCTGGACGACACTGGGACAAGCTTGGATGCGCGTAGACGATGCTGGGACTGCCTTTGATGCGCGTTTGATGCGCCTGTGCGACACCAGGACCGCCTTGAATGTGCCTGAACGATGGCGACATCGTCTTGGATGTGGCTTGGATGCGCCCGGACGACGCCTGGACCGCCTTGGAATGAGCCTGGACGACGCCGGGATCACCTTGGATGAGGCTGGATGACTCAGGGACTGCCTTGGATGAGCCTGGATGATGCCGCGACCGCCTTGGATAGGCCTGAAAGACGCCGGTATCACCTTGGTTGCGCATGGACAAAGCCGGGACTGCCTTGGATGCATCTGGATCACGCCGTGACCTACTTGTAAGCGCCTGGACGAAGCCGGGACTGCCTTAGATGTGCCTTGGATGCGCCTGGATGATGCAGGGACTGCCTTGGCTGCGCCTTGGCTGCGCCTTGGCTGCGGCTCGGCTGCGGCTCGGCTGCGGCTCGGCTGCGGCTGGGCTGCGGCTCAGCTGCGGCTGGGCTGCGGCTCGGCTGCGGCTGGGCTGCGGCTGGGCTGCGGCTCGGCTGTGGCTCGGCTGCGGCTCGGCTGCGGGTAACGCCTTGGACATGCTTCGGATGAACCTGGAAGACACCTGGACTGCCTTGGATGCGCCTGGACGACGCCGGGACTTCTTTGGATGTGCCTTGGTTGCGCCTGGACGACGCCAGGACCGCCTAGGATGCACCTGAAAAACGCCGGGACTGCCTTGAATGCGTCTTGTATGCGCCTGGACAACGCCGGGAGTGCCTTGGATGCTGCTTGGATGCGCCTCGGATGTGCCTCTGATGCGCCTCTGATGCGCCTGTACGACACCAGGACCGCCTTGGATGTGTCTGGACGTTGCTGGGACCGTCTTGGATGTGCTTTTGATGTGCCTGGATGACGCCGGGACAGCGTTGGATGCGCCTTGGATGCCCCTGGACGACCCCAGGACTCCCTTGGATGAGGCTGGACGACTACGGGACTGTCAAGGATGCACCTTGGATGCGCCTGGACGACGCCGGGACTGCCTCGGATATGTCTTCGACACGCCTGGACTACGCCAGTACCACCGTGGATGCGCCTGGATGACTTCGGGACTGCCTAGGATGTGCCTCGGATGCGTCATGGATGCGCCTGGTCTATGGCAAGACCGCCTTGGATGCTCCTGGACGACCCCAGGACTGCCTCGGATGAGGCTGGACGACTACGGGACCACCTCGGATGCACTTTGGATGCGCCTGATCGAAGCTGGGACAGCCTTGGATGTGCCTGGACAATGCTGGGATTGCCTTGGATGCGTCTAGTGACCTCTGAAACGCCTTGGATGTGCCTGGACAACGCCTGGACCGCCTTGCATGCGCCTGGACGATCCTCGGACCGCCTTGGATGAGCCTGGATGATGCCGCGACCGCCTTGGATAGGCCTGAAAGACGCCGGTATCACCTTGGATGCGCCTGGTCAAAGCCGGGACTGCCTTGGATGCATCTGGATCACGCCGTGACCTACTTGTATGCGCCTGGACGAAGCCTGGACTGCCTTTGATGTGTCTTGGATGCGCCTGGATGATGCAGGGACTGCCTTGGCTGCGCCTTGGCTGCGGCTTGGCTGCGGCTTGGCTGCGGCTGGGCTGCGGCTGGGCTGCGGCTCGGCTGTGGCTCGGCTGCGGCTGGGCTGCGGCTGGGCTGCGGCTGGGCTGCGGCTTGGCTGCGGCTCGGCTGCGGCTCGGCTGCGGCTCGGCTGCGGCTCGGCTGCGGCTCGGCTGCGGCTCGGCTGCGGCTTGGCTGCGGGTAACGCCTTGGACATGGTTCGGATGAACCTGGAAGACACCGGGACTGCCTTGGATCCGCCTGGACGACGCCAGGACTTCTTTGGATGTGCCTTGGTTGCGCCTGGACGACGCCAGGACCGCCTAGGATGCACCTGAAAAACGCCGGGACTGCCTTGAATGCGTCTTGGATGCGCCTGGACAACGCCGGGACTGCCTTGGATGCTGCTGGGATGCGCCTCGGATAAGCCTCTGATGCGCCTCTGATGCGCCTGTACGACACCAGGACCGCTTTGGATGTGTCTGGACGTTGCTGGGACCGTCTTGGATGTGCTTTTGATGTGCCTGGATGACGCCGGGACCGCGTTGGATGCGCCTTGGATGCCCCTGGACGACCCCAGGACTCCCTTGGATGAGGCTGGACGACTACGGGACTGTCAAGGATGCACCTTGTATGCGCCTGGACGACGCCGGGACTGCCTCGGATATGTCTTTGATATGCCTGGACTACGCCAGTACCTCCGTGGATGCGCCTGGATGACTTCGGGACTGCCTAGGATGTGCCTCGGATGCGTCATGGGCTGGACTATGGCAAGACCGCCTTGGATGCTCCTGGACGACGCAGGGACTGCCTTTGTTGCGCCTAGACAACACCGGGACCACCTCGGATGCACTTTGGATGAGCCTGATCGGCACTGGGACAGTCTTGGATGTGCCTGGACGATGCTGGGATTGCCTTGGATGCGTCTAGTGACCTCTGGAACGCCTTGGATGCGCCTGGATGATGCAGGGACTGCCTTGGCTGCGCCTTGGCTGCGCCTTGGCTGCGGCTTGGCTGCGGCTCGGCTGCGGCTCGGCTGCGGCTCGGCTGCGGCTCAGCTGCGGCTGGGCTGCGGCTCGGCTGCGGCTGGGCTGCGGCTGGGCTGCGGCTCGGCTGCGGCTCGGCTGCGGCTCGGCTGCGGGTAACGCCTTGGACATGCTTCGGATGAACCTGGAAGACACCGGGACTGCCTAGGATGTGCCTCGGATGCGTCATGGGCTGGACTATGGCAAGACCGCCTTGATGCTCCTGGACGACGCAGGGACTGCCTTTGTTGCGCCTAGACAACACCGGGACCACCTCGGATGCACTTTGGATGAGCCTGATCGGCGCTGGGCAAGTCTTGGATGTGCCTGGACGATGCTGGGATTGCCTTGGATGCGTCTAGTGACCTCTGGAACGCCTTGGATGCGCCTGGATGATGCAGGGACTGCCTTGGCTGCGCCTTGGCTGCGCCTTGGCTGCGGCTTGGCTGCGGCTCGGCTGCGGCTCGGCTGCGGCTCGGCTGCGGCTCAGCTGCGGCTGGGCTGCGGCTCGGCTGCGGCTGGGCTGCGGCTGGGCTGCGGCTGGGCTGCGGCTCGGCTGTGGCTCGGCTGTGGCTCGGCTGCGGGTAACGCCTTGGACATGCTTCGGATGAACCTGGAAGGCACCGGGACTGCCTTGGATGCGCCTGGACGACGCCGGGGCTTCTTTGGATGTGCCTTGGTTGCGCCTGGACGACGCCAGGACCGCCTAGGATGCACCTGAAAAACGCCGGGACTGCCTTGAATGCGCCTCTGATGCGCATCTACGACACCAGGACCGCCTTGGATGTGTCTGGACGTTGCTGGGACCGTCTTGTATGCGCCTGGACGATCCTGGGACCGCCTTGGTGGCGCCTGGACGACACTGGGACCACCTTGGATGCGCGTAGACGATGCTGGGACTGCCTTTGATGCGCGTTTGATGCGCCTGTGCGACACCAGGACCGCCTTGAATGTGCCTGAATGATGGCGACATCGTCTTGGATGTGGCTTGGATGCGCCCGGACGACGCCTGGACCGCCTTGGAATGAGCCTGGACGATGTCGGGATCACCTTGGATGAGGCTGGACGACTACGGGACTGTCAAGGATGCACCTTGTATGCGCCTGGACGACGCCGGCACTGCCTCGGATATGTCTTTGATATGCCTGGACTACGCCAGTACCTCCGTGGATGCGCCTGGATGACTTCGGGACTGCCTAGGATGTGCCTCGGATGCGTCATGGGCTGGACTATGGCAAGACCGCCTTGGATGCTCCTGGACGACGCAGGGACTGCCTTTGTTGCGCCTAGACAAAACCGGGACCACCTCGGATGCACTTTGGATGAGCCGGATCGGCACTGGGACAGTCTTGGATGTGCCTGGACGATGCTGGGATTGCCTTGGATGCGTCTAGTGACCTCTGGAACGCCTTGGATGCGCCTGGATGATGCAGGGACTGCCTTGGCTGCGCCTTGGCTGCGCCTTGGCTGCGGCTTGGCTGCGGCTCGGCTGCGGCTCGGCTGCGGCTCGGCTGCGGCTCAGCTGCGGCTGGGCTGCGGCTCGGCTGCGGCTGGGCTGCGGCTGGGCTGCGGCTCGGCTGTGGCTCGGCTGCGGCTCGGCTGCGGGTAACGCCTTGGACATGCTTCGGATGAACCTGGAAGACACCGGGACTGCCTAGGATGTGCCTCGGATGCGTCATGGGCTGGACTATGGCAAGACCGCCTTGGATGCTCCTGGACGACGCAGGGACTGCCTTTGTTGCGCCTAGACAACACCGGGACCACCTCGGATGCACTTTGGATGAGCCTGATCGGCGCTGGGACAGTCTTGGATGTGCCTGGACGATGCTGGGATTGCCTTGGATGCGTCTAGTGACCTCTGGAACGCCTTGGATGCGCCTGGATGATGCAGGGACTGCCTTGGCTGCGCCTTGGCTGCGCCTTGGCTGCGCCTTGGCTGCGCCTTGGCTGCGGCTCGGCTGCGGCTCGGCTGCGGCTCGGCTGCGGCTCGGCTGCGGCTCGGCTGCGGCTGGGCTGCGGCTCGGCTGCGGCTGGGCTGCGGCTGGGCTGCGGCTCGGCTGTGGCTCGGCTGTGGCTCGGCTGCGGGTAACGCCTTGGACATGCTTCGGATGAACCTGGAAGGCACCGGGACTGCCTTGGATGCGCCTGGACGACGCCGGGGCTTCTTTGGATGTGCCTTGGTTGCGCCTGGACGACGCCAGGACCGCCTAGGATGCACCTGAAAAACGCCGGGACTGCCTTGAATGCGTCTTGTATGCGCCTGGACAACGCCGGGACTGCCTTGGATTCTGCTTGGATGCGCCTCGGATGCGCCTCTGATGCACCTCTGATGCGCCTGTACGACACCAGGACCGCCTTGGATGTGTCTGGACGTTGCTGGGACCGTCTTGTATGCGCCTGGACGATCCTGGGACCGCCTTGGTGGCGCCTGGACGACACTGGGACCACCTTGGATGCGCGTAGACGATGCTGGGACTGCCTTTGATGCGCGTTTGATGCGCCTGTGCGACACCAGGACCGCCTTGAATGTGCCTGAATGATGGCGACATCGTCTTGGATGTGGCTTGGATGCGCCCGGACGACGCCTGGACCGCCTTGGAATGAGCCTGGACGATGTCGGGATCACCTTGGATGAGGCTGGATGACTCAGGGACTGCCTTGGATGAGCCTGGATGATGCCGCGACCGCCTTGGATAGGCCTGAAAGACGCCGGTATCACTTTGGATGCGCCTGGACAAAGCCGGGACTGCCTTGGATGCATCTGTATCACGCCATGACCTACTTGTACGCCTGGATGAAGCCGGGACTGCCTTTGATGTGCCTTGGATGCGCCTGGATGATGCAGGGACTGCCTTGGCTGCGCCTTGGCTGCGCCTTGGCTGCGGCTGGGCTGCGGCTGGGCTGCGGCTGGGCTGCGGCTGGGCTGCGGCTGGGCTGCGGCTGGGCTGCGGCTCGGCTGCGGCTCGGCTGCGGCTCGGCTGCGGCTCGGCTGCGGCTCGGCTGCGGCTCGGCTGCGGGTAACGCCTTGGACATGCTTCGGATGAACCTGGAAGACACCGGGACTGCCTTGGATGCGCCTGGACGACGCCGGGACTTCTTTGGATGTGCCTTGGTTGCGCCTGGACGACGCCAGGACCGCCTAGGATGCACCTGAAAAACGCCGGGACTGCCTTGAATGCGTCTTGTATGCGCCTTGTATGCGCCTGGACAACGCCGGGACTGCCTTGGATGCTGCTTGGATGCGCCTCGGATGCGCCTCTGATGCGCCTCTGATGCGCCTGTACGACACCAGGACCGCCTTGGATGTGTTTGGACGTTGCTGGGACCGTCTTGGATGTGCTTTTGATGTGCCTGGATGACGCCGGGACCGCGTTGGATGCGCCTTGGATGCCCCTGGACGACCCCAGGACTCCCTTGGATGAGGCTGGACGACTACGGGACTGTCAAGGATGCACCTTGGATGCGCCTGGACGACGCCGGGACTGCCTCGGATATGTCTTCGACACGCCTGGACTACGCCAGTACCACCGTGGATGCGCCTGGATGACTTCGGGACTGCCTAGGATGTGCCTCGGATGCGTCATGGATGCGCCTGGTCTATGGCAAGACCGCCTTGGATGCTCCTGGACGACCCCAGGACTGCCTCGGATGAGGCTGGACGACTACGGGACCACCTCGGATGCACTTTGGATGCGCCTGATCGAAGCTGGGACAGCCTTGGATGTGCCTGGACAATGCTGGGATTGCCTTGGATGCGTCTAGTGACCTCTGGAACGCCTTGGATGTGCCTGGACAACGCCTGGACCGCCTTGCATGCGCCTGGACGATCCTCGGACCGCCTTGGATGAGCCTGGATGATGCCGCGACCGCCTTGGATAGGCCTGAAAGACGCCGGTATCATCTTGGATGCGCCTGGACAAAGCCGGGACTGCCTTGGATGCATCTGGATCACGCCGTGACCTACTTGTATGCGCCTGGACGAAGCCTGGACTGCCTTTGATGTGTCTTGGATGCGCCTGGATGATGCAGGGACTGCCTTGGCTGCGCCTTGGCTGCGCCTTGGCTGCGGCTTGGCTGCGGCTGGGCTGCGGCTGGGCTGCGGCTCGGCTGCGGCTCGGCTGTGGCTCGGCTGCGGCTGGGCTGCGGCTGCGGCTTGGCTGCGGCTCGGCTGCGGCTCGGCTGCGGCTCGGCTGCGGCTTGGCTGCGGGTAACGCCTTGGACATGGTTCGGATGAACCTGGAAGACACCGGGACTGCCTTGGATCCGCCTGGACGACGCCAGGACTTCTTTGGATGTGCCTTAGTTGCGCCTGGACGACGCCAGGACCGCCTAGGATGCACCTGAAAAACGCCGGGACTGCCTTGAATGCGTCTTGTATGCGCCTGGACAACGCCGGGACTGCCTTGGATGCTGCTGGGATGCGCCTCGGATAAGCCTCTGATGCGCCTCTGATGCGCCTGTACGACACCAGGACCGCTTTGGATGTGTCTGGACGTTGCTGGGACCGTCTTGGATGTGCTTTTGATGTGCCTGGATGACGCCGGGACCGCGTTGGATGCGCCTTGGATGCCGCTGGACGACCCCAGGACTCCCTTGGATGAGGCTGGACGACTACGGGACCACCTCGGATGCACTTTGGATGCGCCTGATCGAAGCTGGGACAGTCTTGGATGTGCCTGGACGATGCTGGGATTGCCTTGGATGCGTCTAGTGACCTCTGGAACGCCTTGGATGCGCCTGGATGATGCAGGGACTGCCTTGGCTGCGCCTTGGCTGCGCCTTGGCTGCGGCTTGGCTGCGGCTGGGCTGCGGCTGGGCTGCGGCTGGGCTGCGGCTCGGCTGCGGCTCGGCTGTGGCTCGGCTGCGGCTGGGCTGCGGCTGGGCTGCGGCTTGGCTGCGGCTCGGCTGCGGCTCGGCTGCGGCTCGGCTGCGGCTCGGCTGCGGCTCGGCTGCGGCTTGGCTGCGGGTAACGCCTTGGACATGGTTCGGATGAACCTGGAAGACACCGGGACTGCCTTGGATCCGCCTGGACGACGCCGGGACTTCTTTGGATGTGCCTTGGTTGCGCCTGGACGACGCCAGGACCGCCTAGGATGCACCTGAAAAACGCCGGGACTGCCTTGAATGCGTCTTGTATGCGCCTGGACAACGCCGGGACTGCCTTGGATGCTGCTTGGATGCGCCTCGGATAAGCCTCTGATGCGCCTCTGATGCGCCTGTACGACACCAGGACCGCTTTGGATGTGTCTGGACGTTGCTGGGACCGTCTTGGATGTGCTTTTGATGTGCCTGGATGACGCCGGGACCGCGTTGGATGCGCCTTGGATGCCCCTGGACGACCCCAGGACTCCCTTGGATGAGGCTGGACGACTACGGGACTGTCAAGGATGCACCTTGGATGCGCCTGGACGACGCCGGGACTGCCTCGGATATGTCTTTGATATGCCTGGACTACGCCAGTACCTCCGTGGATGCGCCTGGATGACTTTGGGACTGCCTAGGATGTGCCTCGGATGCGTCATGGGCTGGACTATGGCAAAACCGCCTCGGATGCTCCTGGACGACGCAGGGACTGCCTTTGTTGCGCCTAGACAACACCGGGACCACCTCGGATGCACTTTGGATGCGCCTGATCGGCGCTGGGACAGTCTTGGATGTGCCTGGACGATGCTGGGATTGCCTTGGATGCGTCTAGTGACCTCTGGAACGCCTTGGATGTGCCTGGACAACGCCTGGACCGCCTTGCATGCGCCTGGATGATCCTGGGACCGCCTTGGTAGCGCCTGGACGACACTGGGACCACCATGGATGCGCGTAGACGATGCTGGGACTGCCTTTGATGCGCGTTTGATGCGCCTGTGCGACACCAGGACCGCCTTGAATGTGCCTCAACGACGCCGACATCGTCTTGGATGTGGCTTGGATGCGCCCGGACGACGCCTGGACCGCCTTGGAATGAGCCTGGACGACGTCGGGATCACCTTGGATGAGGCTGGATGACTCAGGGACTGCCTTGGATGAGCCTGGATGACTCCGCGACCGCCTTGGATAGGCCTGAAAGACGCCGGTATCACCTTGGATGCGCCTGGACAAAGCCTGGACTGCCTTGGATGCATCTGGATCACGCCGTGACCTACTTGTAAGCGCCTGGACGAAGCCGGGACTGCCTTAGATGTGCCTTGGATGCGCCTGGATTATGCAGGGACTGCCTTGGCTGCGCCTTGGCTGCGCCTTGGCTGCGCCTTGGCTGCGGCTCGGCTGCGGCTCGGCTGCGGCTCGGCTGCGGCTCGGCTGCGGCTCGGCTGTGGCTGGGCTGCGGCTCGGCTGCGGCTGGGCTGCGGCTGGGCTGCGGCTCGGCTGTGGCTCGGCTGCGGCTCGGCTGCGGGTAACGCCTTGGACATGCTTCGGATGAACCTGGAAGACACCTGGACTGCGTTGGATGCGCCTGGACGACGCCGGGACTTCTTTGGATGTGCCTTGGTTGCGCCTGGACGACGCCAGGACCGCCTAGGATGCACCTGAAAAACGCCGGGACTGCCTTGAATGCGTCTTGTATGCGCCTGGACAACGCCGGGACTGCCTTGGATGCTGCTTGGATGCGCCTCGGATGCGCCTCGGATGCGCCTCTGATGCGCCTGTACGACACCAGGACCGCCTTGGATGAGGCTGGACGACTACGGGACTGTCAAGGATGCACCTTGGATGCGCCTGGACGACGCCGGGACTGCCTCGGATATGTCTTCGACACGCCTGGACTACGCCAGTACCACCGTGGATGCGCCTGGATGACTTCGGGACTGCCTAGGATGTGCCTCGGATGCGTCATGGATGCGCCTGGTCTATGGCAAGACCGCCTTGGATGCTCCTGGACGACCCCAGGACTGCCTCGGATGAGGCTGGACGACTACGGGACCACCTCGGATGCACTTTGGATGCGCCTGATCGAAGCTGGGACAGTCTTGGATGTGCCTGGACGATGCTGGGATTGCCTTGGATGCGTCTAGTGACCTCTGGAACGCCTTGGATGTGCCTGGACAACGCCTGGACCGCCTTGCATGCGCCTGGACGATCCTGGGACCGCCTTGGATGAGCCTGGATGATGCCGCGACCGCCTTGGATACGCCTGAAAGACGCCGGTATCACCTTGGATGCGCCTGGACAAAGCCGGGACTGCCTTGGATGCATCTGGATCACGCCGTGACCTACTTGTATGCGCCTGGACGAAGCCTGGACTGCCTTTGATGTGTCTTGGATGCGCCTGGATGATGCAGGGACTGCCTTGGCTGCGCCTTTGCTGCGCCTTGGCTGCGGCTGGGCTGCGGCTGGGCTGCGGCTGGGCTGCGGCTGGGCTGCGGCTGGGCTGCGGCTCGGCTGTGGCTCGGCTGCGGCTGGGCTGCGGCTGGGCTGCGGCTGGGCTGCGGCTGGGCTGCGGGTAACGCCTTGGACATGCTTCGGATGAACCTGGAAGACACCGGGACTGCCTTGGATGCGCCTGGACGACGCCGGGACTTCTTTGGATGTGCCTTGGTTGCGCCTGGACGACGCCAGGACCGCCTAGGATGCACCTGAAAAACGCCGGGACTGCCTTGAATGCGTCTTGTATGCGCCTGGACAACGCCGGGACTGCCTTGGATGCTGCTTGGATGCGCCTCGGATGCGCCTCTGATGCGGCTCTGATGCGCCTGTACGACACCAGGACCGCCTTGGATGTGTCTGGACAACGCCTGAACCGCCTTGTATGCGCCTGGACGATCCTGGGACCGCCTTGGTGGCGCCTGGACGACACTGGGACAAGCTTGGATGTGCGTAGACGATGCTGGGACTGCCTTTGATGCGCGTTTGATGCGCCTGTGCGACACCAGGACCGCCTTGAATGTGCCTGAACGATGGCGACATCGTCTTGGATGTGGCTTGTTTGCGCCCGGACGACGCCTGGACCGCCTTGGAATGAGCCTGGACGACGCCGGGATCACCTTGGATGAGGCTGGATGACTCAGGGACTGCCTTGGATGAGCCTGGATGATGCCGCGACCGCCTTGGATAGGCCTGAAAGACGGCGGTATCACCTTGGATGCGCCTGGACAAAGCCGGGACTGCCTTGGATGCATCTGGATCACGCCGTGACCTACTCGTATGCGCCTGGACGAAGCCGGGACTGCCTTGGATGTGCCTTGGATGCGCCTGGATGATGCAGGGACTGCCTTGGCTGCGCCTTGGCTGCGGCTGGGCTGCGGCTGGGCTGCGGCTGGGCTGCGGCTGGGCTGCGGCTCGGCTGTGGCTCGGCTGCGGCTGGGCTGCTGCTGGGCTGCGGCTGGGCTGCGCCTCGGCTGCGGCTCGGCTGCGGCTCGGCTGCGGCTCGGCTGCGGCTCGGCTGCGCCTTGGCTGCGGCTCGGCTGCGGCTCGGCTGCGGGTAACGCCTTGGACATGCTTCGGATGAACCTGGAAGACACCGGGACTGCCTTGGATGCGCCTGGACGACGCCGGGACTTCTTTGGATGTGCCTTGGTTGCGCCTGGACGACGCCAGGACCGCCTAGGATGCACCTGAAAAACGCCGGGACTGCCTTGAATGCGTCTTGGATGCGCCTGGACAACGCCGGGACTGCCTTGGATGCTGCTTGGATGCGCCTCGGATGCGCCTCTGATGCGCTTCTGATGCGCCTGTACGACACCAGGACCGCCTTGGATGTGTCTGGACGTTGCTGGGACCGTCTTGGACGTGCTTTTGATGTGCCTGGATGACGCCGGGACAGCGTTGGATGCGCCTTGGATGCCCCTGGACGACCCCAGGACTCCCTTGGATGAGGCTGGACGACTACGGGACTGTCAAGGATGCACCTTGTATGCGCCTGGACGACGCCGGGACTGCCTCGGATATGTCTTTGATACGCCTGGACTACGCCAGTACCACCGTGGATGCGCCTGGATGACTTCGGGACTGCCTAGGATGTGCCTCGGATGCGTCATGGATGCGCCTGGACTATGGCAAGACCGCCTTGGATGCTCTTGGACGACCCCAGGACTGCCTCGGATGAGGCTGGACGACTACGGGACTGTCAAGGATGCACCTTGGATGCGCCTGGACGACGCCGGGACTGCCTCGGATATGTCTTGGATACGCCTGGACTACGCCAGTACCACTGTGGATGCGCCTGGATGACTTCGGGAATGCCTAGGATGTGCCTCGGATGCGTCATGGATGCGCCTGAACTATGGCAAGACCGCCTTGGATGCTCCTGGACGACCCCAGGACTGCCTCGGATGAGGCTGGACGACTACGGAACTGTCAAGGATGCACCTTGGATGCGCCTGGACCACGCCGGGACTGCCTCGGATATGTCTTGGATACGCCTGGACTACGCCAGTACCATCGTGGATGCGCCTGGATGACTTCGGGACTGCCTAGGATGTGCCTCGGATGCGTCATGGATGCGCCTGGACTATGGCAAGACCGCCTTGGATGCTCCTGGACTTTGGATGCGCCTGGACGATGCCGGGACCGCCTTGCATGCGCCTGGACCGCCTTGATTGCGCCTGGACGACGTTGGGACCGCCTTGAATGCGCCTTGCATGCACCCTGCATTCGCCCAGACTACGACGGCACTGTCTTGGATGCGCCTTGGATGCGCCTGGACGATGCCAGGACCCTCTTGGATGCGCCTTGGATGACGCAGAGACCGGCTTGGATGCGCCTGGACAGCGGGACTGTCTTGGATGCGCCTTAGATGCAGCTTGGATGCGCCTGGATGAAGCCAGGACCGCCCTGGATGCACCTGGACAAAGGAAGGACTGCCTCGGATGCGCCTGGACGACGTCGGGACCTTCTCAGATGCGCCTCGACAACGCCTGGACCGCCTCAGCCACGTCTGGATGACGCCGGGACCGCATTGGATGTCCCCACCATCACCAGATCCGGCCCACACCTGTAACATCTGCGGCCACGTTTGTCTCTTATGGAATGGGCTCACCAGCTACAGAAGACGCGGTGGGAAGACGACCTAACGTCCAGACTCAAGAGACTTTTGAGACTGATGCCGAATAGAGAGAATAAGATAAGTAAATATGTAAAAATACATCACTAAATATCTGAATAAGTAAATAGTTAAGTACTTAGATAAGTAGATAAAAAATAGATAAATAAACTGATGATAATAGTGGATAGATGGATGGAAGGAGGGATGGATAAAAATAGATAAGGAAATAGATAAAATACATAAGTTTGCAGAAGTAGATAAGTAAATGGATAAAAATGGATAAGTAAATAGTAGATAAAAATAGATAAGTGAACAGATAAAAATAGTGGCTGGATGGATGGATGGATGGAGGGATGGATAAAATTAGATAATTAAATAGATAAAATAGATAAGTATATAGAAGTAGATAAGTAAATAAATCAAAATGGATAAGTAAAAAGTAGATAAAAATAGATAAGTGAACGGATAAAAATAGTGGCTGGATGGATGGACGGATGGAGGGATGGACAAAATTAGATAATTAAATAGATAAAATAGATAAGTATATAGAAGTAGATAAGTAAATAAATCAAAATGGATAAGTAAAAAGTAGATAGAAATAGATAAGTAAACGGATAAAAATAGTGGCTGGACGGATGGATGGATGGATGGAGGGATGGATAAAATTAGATAATTAAATAGATAAAATAGATAAGTATATAGAAGTTGATAAGTAAATAGAAAAAAATGGATAAGTAAAAAGTAGATAAAAATAGATAAGTAAACATTTAAAAATAGTGGCTGGATGGATGGAGGGATGGAAAAATAGATAAAATAGATAAGTATATAGAAGTAGAAAAGTAAATACACAAAATTGGATAAGTAAAAGGATAAAAATAGATAAATGTAGACAACATAGAAAAGTAAATAGAGAAAAGTAAATAGATGACGTAGATCAAAATAGAAAAGTATATTGGATGTACCTGGACAACGCTGGGACCGCCTTCAATGCGGTTCCAAAAATTACGTCTGCCATTATGATCTGAATACTCAAGGAGAACAGCAAACAAGTAAGTCATTATTTCTCATTTACAAAAGTCACACTGTACGACAAGTATTTTAGCATCTCCCGGATGTTTGTTTTGTCTGAGCTTAATGCTAACATATAATGCTAACAATTCTAGATTAATGTTGCGGTCATTATAACTGCAATATAACACTGATATTTGAACACAAACTTTGCAGCAACACTTGTAGGCAGAAAATATAACAATACTCGCAGCAAACAATATATTATGTATACCTAAAACTGATTGAAGCTTAGTGGCTCAAATATTTTGGTGGCTGTGAACCACCCAATACAGATTTGACACAGTATGTGAAGAAAATGTGATGAACGCTAAGGTTGGTTAGCTTGATGCTAGCGCATCAATGGTGGAAAACACCATCGACAGATTAACGCAACTAGTATAAGTCTTTTGTGTGCGGCTATGTCATGTGCCCGCATCTGGTTGAAACTGCCCACCCTTGCCCTGCCCTACCCTGCCCACCCCTGCCATGCCCTGTGCCTGCGCTTAGTTCAGTGATGCTCAATCAATTCCCTGATGCCCCCAGGGAGAAAAAAACATTTTGAGCCCCCCACGCTTGTACCCTTATTAACATTAAACTTTAATGATCCTTCAATGATTAAAGCAAACAAAATTAAATAAAAAGGAAAGATCAACTTACAGTAAAGAATAACTTTATTATAACATTGTTTATGTGTCTGTAACAGAACAGATTGAATGTGCATCCCTTTGCCTGAAATTAAAAAATAAATTATGAATTTTTAAACTCTACACATTCTTGACCAACTGCCATTTTATGCCGAAGAAAATACAATAAAATAATGAGCAAACATTATTTTAAATGAAATAACAGCAATAATTAATATTGAATTCAAAGTAAGGGCACAATATTTAAAAAATTTTATCCTACAAAACAAAAGTAAATAAAATGATTTCTTTTTTAATGTAAATGAGGCAGCATGACGGAGACCATATCCACGACTGCAGGTAGGTCTTCTGCAATGGTGTTTTTTTTTTTTTTGTTGCACTGAGCAATTTGGTACGCTGCCTTAGAATTTCCTGGATGAAGCCAGGACTGCTTCGAATGCGCCTGGACGAAGCAAAGACCGCCTTGGATGCGCTTGGACGAAGCCAGGACTGCCTGGGATGCGCCTGGACAACGCCAGGACCGCCTTGGATGCGCTGAGACGAAGCCAGGACCACCTTGAATGCGCCTGGACGACGCCGCGACTGACTTGGATGCGCCTAGTCGACGCCGGGACTGCCTTTGACGTGCCTGGACGAAGCCGGGCCTGCCTCGGATGCGCCTGGACGATGCCGGGACCGCGTCGGATGCGCCTGGATGACTTCGGGACTACCTTGGATGTGCCTGGACGACGTCAGAACTGCCTTGGATGCATCTGGACGACTCTTGGACCGCCTTGGATGAGCCTTGAAATTGCCTTGAATGCGCCTCGGATGTGCTTGGACACTGGGATCGCCTTGGTCACGCCTGGACGACGCCGGAGAATCACCTTGTATGCGCCTGGACGACGCCGGGACCCCCTTGGATGAACCTGGATGGAGCTGGGATCGCTTTGGATGCGCTTGGACGACGCCGAGTCCGGCTTGTATGCGCCTGGACGACGCCGGGATTGCCTTGGATGCGCCTGGACAACGCCAGGACTGCCTTGGATGCGCCTTGAATGCGCCTGGGCGAGGCCGGGACCGCCTTGGATATGCTTTGGATGCGCCAGGACAACGCTGAGACCGCCTTGGATGCGCCTGGACGCCGTTGGGACTGCCTTGGATGTGCCTGGACGACGCCGGGAAAGCCTTGGATGCGCCTGGATGACGCCGGGACAGACTTGAATGCGCCTGGTTGACGCCAACCTCAGCTTGGATGCGCCTGGACGACGGCGGGATCACTTTGGATGCTTCTGGACGACGCCGGGATCACCTTGGATGCGCCTCGACGATGCTTGGACCACATTGGATGCGCCTGTAAGACGCCAAGACCACCTTGGATGCGCCTTGGATGCCCCTGGACGACACCAGGACCACCTAGGATTCCCCTGGACGACTTGAAATGTGGCTTGAAATGTGCCTCGGATGCACCTTGGATGCAACTAATCGACACCAGGACCACCTTGGATGTGCCCAGACGATCCCAGGACTGCCCTGGATGTGCCTGGAAGACGCTGGGGCCACGTTGTACCCGCCTAGACGACGCCGGGATCACTTTGGATGTACCTTGACCACGCCGGGACTGCCTTGGATGCAGCTGGACGAAGCCGGGACTGTCTTGGATGCAGCTGGATGAAGCCGGGACTGCCTTGCATGCGCCTGGACGACGCCGGGACGGCCTTGGTTGCACCTGGACGACGCCGGGACCGCCTTGGATGCGCCTGGACGACGCCGGGGCAGCCTTGTGTGGGCCTGGACAACGCCGGGACCGCGTCTGATGCTCCTGGATGACTCCGGTACAGCCTTAGGTGTGCCTGTACGACGTCAGAACTGCCTTGGATGTACCTGGACGACGCTTGGACCGCCTTGAATGCACCTTGGACATGCCTGGAAGAGGAAGGGACCATCTTGCATGCGCCTGGACGATGCAGGAACCGCCTGGGATGCGCCTTGTATGCGCCTGGATGGAGCCGGGATCGCCTTGGATACGCCTGGATGATGCTAGGACCGCCTTGGATGCGCCTGGATGACACCGAGACCGCCTTGGATGCGTCATGGATGCGCCTGGACTAAAGCGAGACCGCCTTGGATGCGTATGGACGACGCCGGGACCGCCTTGGTTGCGCTTGGACGACACCTGGACCGCCTTGCTTGCCCCTGGACGTCGCCGGGACTTCTTTGGATGTGCCTTGGTTGCGCCTGGACGACGCCGGGCCTGACTTGGATGCGCCTGGACGACGCAGGGACCGCCTTGGATATGCTTTGGATGCGCCTGCACGACGCCAGGACCGCCTTGGATGCACCTAAAAAATGCCGGGACTGCCTTGAATGCGTCTTGTATGCGCCTGGACAACGCCGGGACTGCCTTGGATGCTGCTTGGATGCGCCTCTGATGCGCCTGTACGACACCAGGACCGCCTTGGATGTGTCTGGACGTTGCTGGGACCGTCTTGGATGTGCCTTTGATGTGCCTGGATGACGCCGGGACAGCGTTGGATGCGCCTTGGATGCCCCTGGACGACCCCAGGACTCCCTCGGATGAGGCTGGACGACTACGGGACTGTCAAGGATGCACCTTGGATGCCCCTGGACGCTGGGACTGCCTCGGATATGTCTTGGATACGCCTGGACTACGCCAGTACCACCGTGGATGCGCCTGGATGCCTTCGGGGCTACCTAGGATGTGCCTCGGATGCGTCATGGATGGGCCTGGACTATGGCAAGACCGCCTTGGATGCTCCTGGACGACGCAGGGACTGCCTTTGTTGCGCCTAGACGACAGCAGGACCACCTCGGATGCACTTTGGATGCGCCTGATCGGCGCTGGGACAGTCTTGGATGTGCCTGGACGATGCTGGGATTGCCTTGGATGCGTCTAGTGACCTCTGGAACGCCTTGGATGTGCCTGGACAACGCCTGGACCGCCTTGTATGCGCCTGGACGATCCTGGGACCGCCTTGGTGGCGCCTGGACGACACTGGGACCACCTTGGATGCGCGTAGACGATGCTGGGACTGCCTTTTAATGCGTGTTTGATGCGCCTGCACGACACCAGGACCGCCTTGAATGTGCCTGAACGACGCCGACATCGTCTTGGATGTGGCTTGGATGCGCCTGGACGACGCCTGGACCGCCTTGGAATGAGCCTGGACGATGCCGAGATCACCTTGGATGAGGCTGGATGACGCCGGGACTGCCTTGAATGTGCTTTGGATGTGCCTTGGAAGCGCTTGGACGATGACGGAACCACCGTGGATGCGCCTGGACAACGCCCGGACTGCCTAGGATGTGCCTTAGATGCGCCTAGATGACGCCAGGACTGCCCTGGATGCGCCTTGGATATGCTTTGGAAGCTCCTCGGATGCGCCTAGACAATGCCAGGACCATCTTGGATGCGCCTTGACGCCGGTACCGCGTTGTATGCGCCTGGACGACGCCGGGACCGCCTCGGATGCGCCTGGACGACGCCAGGACCGCCGTGGGTGCTCTTGAACGACTCCGGGACCGCCTCGGATGCGCCTGCATGAAGCCGGGACTGCCTTGGATAAGCCATGGATGCACTTTGGAAGCGCCTGGACGACGCTGGTACCGCTTTGGATGTGCCTGGATGACGCTGGGACTCCCATGAATTGACCCGGACAACGCCAGGACCGCCTTAGATGCGCCTGGATGACGCCGGGACCACCTTGGATGTGCCTGGTCAACGTCGAAGCCGCTTTGGATGCGCATGGACGACGGCGGGACCGCCTAGGATGCGCCTGGACGACCCCGAGATCACCTTGGATGCGTTTGGATGTCGCTGGGACTGCCTTGGATGGAACTGGACAACGCCGGGACTCCCTTGGGATGCGCCTGGACTTGGCCGGGACCGCCTCTGATGCGCCATTGGTGCACCCTGGATGCGCGTGGACGACGGCAGGACCGCCTTGGATGTGCCTTGGATTTACTTTTAATCAGCCTTGGAAGCTTCTGGACGACCTTGGGAACCGTTCTAAATGCACCTTGGATGCACCTGGACAACGCTTGGACTGCCTTGAATGCGCCTGGACGACGTCAGTACCGCTATGGGTGCGCCCGGACGCTGCTTTGACTTCTTTGGATGCACCTGGACAACGCCGGGACTGTCTTGGATGTACCTGGACGATGCTGGTACCGCCTTGGATGCGCCTGAACATTGGGACCGCCTTGGTAGAGCCTGGATGATGCCGGGACTGCCTCGGATGCGCATGGACGATGCCGGGACTGCCTTAGATACTCCTTGAATGCTTCTGGACGTCGCCAGGACTGCCTTGGATGTGCCTAGACGAAGCCGGGACCGCCTTGGATTCGCCTTGGACGACGCAGGGATCATCTTGTATGCGCCTGGATGACACTGAGACCGGCTTAGATGCGCCTGGAGGACGCCGGGACCGCTTTGGATGAACCTGGTCAACGCCGAAACTGTTTTGGGTGCGCCTGGACAACGACGGGACCGTCTAGGATGCGCCTGAACGGCGCCGGGACCACCTTGGATGTGCCTTGGATGCATCTTAGATGCGCCTGGATGACAGCGGGAGCGTCTTGGATGCACTTAGACGCCGCTGGGATTGCCTTGAATGCGCTTGGACGACGCCTGGTGCTTCTTGGATGCGCCTGGAGATCGGCTGGACTTTGGATGCGCCTGGACGCTAGGACCGCATTGATTGCGCCAGGACGACGTTGGGACCGCCTTAAATGCGCCTTGCATGCACCCTGCATGCGCCCGGACTACAACGGCACTGCCTTGGATGCACCTTAGATGCGCCTTGGACGACGCAGAGACCGGCTTGTATGTGACTGGACGACGCCGGGATCGCCTTGAATGCCCCTGGACGACGGCGGGACCGCCTTGGATGCGGCTTGGATGTGCCTTGGATGCGGCTTTTATTGACCTGGACCACGCCAGGGATGCCTTGAATACGCCTCTTCAATGCCGGGACCGCCTTGAATGTGCCTGGACCACGCCGGGACTGCCTTGGATGCGCCTGGACTACCTTTGATGCACCTGGACAAAACTTTTGGATGTGCTTTGGATGCACCTGGATGAAGTTCGGACCGCCTTGAATGACACTAGGACCATCTTGAATGCGCCTGGACCACCTTGTGTGCGCCTGGACGACGCCCGGACTACCTTGGATGTGCCTTGGGTACGCCTGGACGACGCCGGAACCACCTTGGATGCGCCTGGACGACGCCGGGACCCACTCACTCAGATGCGCCTTGCATGCGCCAGGATGAAGTCAGGATCGCCTTGGATGCGCTTGGACGACGCCGAAACCGGCTTGGATGCGCCTGGACGACGCCGGGACCGTCTTAGATGTGCCTTGGATGCGCCTGGACGACGCCGGGACTGCCTTGGATGCGCCTTGAATGCGCCTTGGCTGCGCCTTGGCTGCGCCTTGGCTGCATCCTGGCTGCGCCTTGGCTGCGCCTTGGCTGCGCCTTGGCTGCGCCTTGGCTGCATCCTGGCTGCGCCTTGGCTGCGCCTTGGCTGCGCCTTGGTGACGCGGGGACCGCCTTGAATATGCTTTGGATGAACTTGGACCACACCGGGACCGCCTTGGATGCGCCTGGACGCTGGGATCGCCTTGGTTGCGCCTGGACGATGCCGGTACTGCCTCGGATGCACCCGGACAACACCGGGACTGCCTTGCATACGCCTTGGATGCGCCTGATCGACGCCACGACTGCCTTCGATGTTCCTGGACGATGCCGGGACTGCTTTGGATGCGCCTGGTCAATGCCGAAACTGCTTTGGGTGCGCCTGGGCATTGGCGGGACCGCCTAGGATGCGCCTTGAATGCTTCTTGAATGCGCTTGGACTTCACCATGACCACCTGGGATGCGCCTTGGATGCACTTTGGAAGTGCCTGGACGACGCCGGGACTGCCTTGGATGCACCTGGAAGACGTGACCGCCTTGGATGCCTCGTATGCGCCTGGACGATGTCGAGACTGCCATTAATTCACCCGGATGACTCCGGGACCGCCTTGGGTGCGCCTGGACGACGCTGGGACGCGACTTGGATGCGCCTTGAATGCAGCTTGGATGCGCCTGGACGATGCCGGGACCGCCTTGGATGCGATTAGCATCCGCGATGGATCCGCCGTGGAAGCTTCTGGACGGCCCAGGGACCGCCTTATATGCATCTTGGATGCACTTGGACAACGCTGGGACCGCCATGGATGCACCTGAATGAAGTCGATACCCCCTTGGGTGCGCCTGGACAACTCCTGAACCGCCTTTGATGCGCCCAAACAACGCCGGGACCGCCTTGGATATGACTTGGATGTGCCTAGGATGCGCCTTTGGATGGGCTTGGGCGACGCCGGGACCACCTTGGATGACGCCAGGATCACCTTGGCTGTATCTGGATGACGTCAAGATCGCCTTGGCTGCGCATTGGGCGCGCCTGGACGACACCGGGATTGCTTTGGATGCTTCTGGATGATGCCAGGACCGCCTTGGATGCACCTGAACTGCTTTTGATGCGCCTGGACCAAGCTGGGACTGCCTTGGTTGCGCCCGGATGACGCCGGGACCGCCTAGGATGCGCCTGGACGACAGCAGGACCGACTCCGATGTGGCAGGTCGACGCTGGGACCACTTTGAATGCGCCTGGACGACGCCGGTACCGCCTTGGATGCGCCTGGACGACGCCAGGACTGCCTTGGATGAGCCTTGGATGCACCTTGGAAGCGCCTGGATGACGCCGGCACCGCTTTGGATGTGCCTGGATGATGCTGGGACTCCCTTGGATGGGCCTGGACAACGCCAGGACCGCCTTGGATGCGCCCTGGACGACGCCGGGATCACCTTAGATGTACCTGGATGACGCTGGGACCAATTTGGATGCGCCTGGTCAACGTCGAAGCCGCTTTGGATGTGCACGGACGACGACGGGACCGCCTAGGGTGCGCCTGGACGATCCCGAGATCGCCTTGGATGCGTCTGGAAGACGCTGGGACTGCCTTGGATGGGCCTGTACAACGCCGGGACCGCCTTGGATGCACCTGGACTTGGCCGGGACCGCCTCTGATGCGCCTTTGATGCACCTTGGATGCGTGTGGATGACGGCAGGACCACCTTGGATGTGCCTTGGATCAGCCTTGGAAGATTCTGGACGACCCTGGGAACCGCCTTATATGCACCTTGGATGCACCTGGACAACGCTGGGACTGCCTTGAATGCGCCTGGACGACATCAGTTCCGCCTTGGGTGCGCCTGGACGCCACTTTGACTTCCTTGGATGCACCTGGACAACGCCGGGACTGTCTTGGATGTGCCTGGACGATGCTGGTACCGCCTTGTATGCGCCTGGACACTGGGCCCTCCTTGGTTGAGCCTGGACGATGCCGGGACTGTCTTGGATGTGCCTGGATGATGCTGGTACTGCCTTGCATGCGCCTGGACACTGGGCCCGCCTTGGTTGAGCCTGGATGATACCGGGACTGCCTCTGATGCGCCTGGACGATGCCGGGACTGCCTTGGATACTCCTTGAATGCTTCTGGACGTCGCCAGGATTGCCTTGGATGTGCCTAGACGACCTGGCAGACCGAAACGCTCTGTGAGGGTCTGCTGGGAACGTCTGGCAGAATCTCCTGTCAGGAAGAGCCTAAACTCCCACCTCCGGCAGAGCTTTTCCCACGTCCTGGGGGAGGCGGGGCACATTGAGTCTGAGTGGACCATGTTCCGCGCCTCCATTGTTGAGGCGGCCGACCGGAGCTGTGGCCGTAAGGTCGTTGGTGCCTGTCGTGGCGGCAATCCCCGAACCCGCTGGTGGACACCGGCGGTAAGGGATGCCGTCAAGCTGAAGAAGGAGTCCTATTGGGCCTTTTTGGCCTGCGGGACTCCGGAGGCAGCTGACAGGTACCGGGTGGCCAAGCGGAACGCGGCTTCGGCGGTTGCTGAGGCAAAAACCCGGGCGTGGGAGGAGTTTGGTGAGGCCATGGAGAATGACTTTCGGACGGCTTCGAGGAAATTCTGGTCCACCATCCGGCGTCTCAGGAGGGGGAAGCAGTGCAACGTCAACACTGTTTACAGTGGGGATGGCGTGCTGCTGACCTCGACCCGGGACGTCGTGAGTCGGTGGGGAGAATACTTCGAAGACCTCCTCAATTCCACCTACACGCCTTCCATTGAGGAAGCAGGGCCTGGAGACTCTGAGGCGGATTCTCCAATCTCTGGGGTCGAAGTCACTGAGGTAGTTAAAAAACTCCTCGGTGGCAAGGCCCCGGCGGTGGATGAGATCCGCCCGGAGTTCTTAAAGGCTCTGGATGTTGTGGGGCTGTCATGGCTGACACGCCTTTGAAACTTTGCGTGGACATCAGGGACGGTGCCCCTGGATTGGCAGACTTGGGTGGTGATTCTCCTCTTTAAGAAGGGGACTGGAGGGTGTGTTCCAAATAATGGGGAATCACACTCCTCAGCCTCCCTGGTAAGGTCTATTCGGCGATACTGGAGAGGAGGGTCCGTCTGGAGGTCGAACTTCGAATTCAGGAGGAGCTGTATGGCTTTCCTTCTGGCTGTGGAACTGTGGTACAGCTCTACACCCTCGGCAGGATCCTCAAGGGGGCATGGGAGTTTGCTCAACCAGTTCACATGTGTTTTGTGGACTTGGAAAAGGCTTTCGACCGTGTCATTCAGGAAGTTCTTAGTAGGGTGTTTCGGTATTACGGGGTGCCGAGCCAACTGATAAGTACGGTTCGGTGCCTGTATCACCGATGCCAGAGTTTGGTCCGCATTTCCGGCAGTAAGTCGGATTTGTTCTCAGTGAGGGTCGGACTCCGCCAAGGCTGCCTTTTGTTACCGATTCTGTTCATAACTTTTATGGACAGAATTTCTAGGCGCAGCCGAGGCGTTGAGGCTGTCCGGTTTGGGGACCTCAGCATTGCTTCTCTGCTTTTTGTAGAGGATGTGGTGCTGTTGGCTTCTTCAAGCAGTGATCTCCAGCTCTCACTGGAGCGGTTCACAGCCAAGTGTGAAGCAATCGGGATGAGAACCAGCACTTCCAAATTTGAGTCCATGGTCATTGGTCGGTAAAGGGTGGAATGGCCTCTCCGGATCAGAGATGAGATCCTGCCCCAAGTGGAGGAGTTAAAGTATCTTGAGTTCTTGTTAACAAGTGAGGGCAGGATGGAGCACGAGATCGACCGGCGGATCAAAGCAGCGTTAGCAGTATTGCGGACCCTGTATTAGTCCGTCGAGGTGAAGAGAGAGCTGAGCCGAAAGGGAAAGCTCTCAATTTACCAGTCAATCTACGCTCCTACCCTCACTTATGGTCACGAGCTATGGGTCGTGAGTGAAAGAACAACATTTCGGATACAAGCAGCCGAAATGAGTTTCCTCCGCAGGGTGTCTGGGCTCTCCCTTAGAGATAAGGTTAGAAGCTTGGTCATCCGGGAGAGACCCGGAGTGGAGCCGCTGCTCATCCACATTGAGAGAGCCAGATGAGGTGGCTCGGGCATCTCATCAAGATGCCTTGTGGGCACCTCCCTGGGGAGGTGTTTTGGGAATGTCTCACTGGTAAGAGACCCCGTGGATGACCCAGGATGTGCTGGAGAGACTGTCTCTCAGCTGGCCTGGGAACACCTTGGGATCCCCCACGATGAATGAATGAAGTCACCGGGGAGAGGGAAGTCTAGGAGTTTCTTCTAAAGCAGCTGCCTCCACAACCCGATCCTGGATAACCAGAATATGATGAAAATGTCGGGACTGCCTTGGATGTGCCCGGACGAGGTTAGGACCGCCCTGGATGTTTTAGGACAAGCATGGATGCACCCGAACAATGTCGGGACTGCCTTGGATGCACCTGGATGACGCCGGGATCGCCTTGGGTGCGCCCGGTCAACGCCTGGACCGCCTTGGATGCACCTGGATGATGCCGGGACTGCCTTGGATGCGCTTGGACAGTGCCAGGACCATCTCGTATGCGCCTGGACGTCGCCAGGACTGCCTTGGATGCGCCTTGCATGCACTTAGACGACGCCGTGACCACCTTGGATGCGCCTTGTATGCACCTTTGCTATGTCTTGAGTGCACCCTGGATGCGCCTGGACGACGCCGGGACCACCTTGGATGCGCCTGGACAACGCCAGATCCACCTTGTATGCGCCTGGATGATGCTGAGACTGCCTTGGATGCACCTTGGATGCGCCTTGGATGCGCATGGATGACGCCTGGACGATGCCTGAATGATGCCTGGACGACTCAGCCTTGGATGCTCCTTGGATACACGCGTCTTGGATGCATGAGCCTTGGATGCGCATTGGGTGCGCCTGGACAACGCCGGGACCGCCTTGAATGTGCCTAGTTGACGCCGGGACTACCTTGAATGCGCCTGGACGACGCCGGGACCGCCTTCAGTACGCCTGGATGACGCCGGGACCGCTTTGGATGCGCTTTGGATGTTCCTGGACCACGCTTCAGATGCGCCTAGGATGCACCTTGGATGCGCCTTGGATGTGCCTTGGATGTGCCTTGGATGCGCTAGGATAATGCCAGGATCACCTTGGATGCGCCTGGACGAGGCTAGGACCGCCTTGGGTGAGCCTTGGATGACGCCGGTACCGCCTTACATGCGCCTGGACGCTGGGACCGTATTGTATGCGCCTGGATGATTTCGAGATCTCCTTGGATGAACCTGCACGACGCCAGGACTGCCTCGGATGCGCCAGGATGATGCCAGGACGACGCCAGGACGACGCCAGGACTGCCTCAGATGTGCCTGGATGACACCTGGACTGTCTGCCTGCCTGCCCTCCTGGCCTAGTCTTGGAAGAGACCATGACCACCTACCTGCCTTCCTGCTTGGCCTTTACCTGGATGAAGACGACTGCCTGGCCTGCATAGGGATGAGGTCATGACCTCCTGCCTGACCTGCTCCTATGAAGCCGTGACTGCCTGCCTGCCTGCCTGCCTGCCCGGCCTAAAAATGGATGAAGCCATGACTGCTTGCCCTCCTGGCCTGCGCCTGGATGATTACGTCAGCTATTATGATCATAATACGTGAGGAGAACAGCAAACAAGTGAGTCATTATCACTCATTTACAAAGGTCACACTTTACAACAAGTATTTAAGCATCTCCCGGATATTTTAGTTTTGTCTGAGTTTCATGCTAATGTACAATGCTAACAAACCTAGATCAATGTTGCAATCATTATAACACCAATATTTCAACACAAACTTTGCAGCAACACTTGTAAGAAGAACATATAAGAATACCCACGTGCATTTATTATGTATTCAATAAAGTGACTGAAGCTAAGTGGCTCAACTATTTTGGTGGCTGCGAACTACCCAATACCGGTTTGACACAGTATGTGTAGAAAATGTGATGAATACAAAGGTTGGTTAGCTTGATGCTCACGCGTTATATAAATCACCATCAACAGACTAATACCACTAGTCAATGTCATGTGCCTGCATCTGGTTGAAACTGCCTGCTGTGCCATGCCCTTCCCTGCCCTGCCCTCTCACCTGCCTGTGCCTGGGTAAAGCCATGACTCTATGCCTGCCTTCCTCGTATACGCTTGAATGAGACCATGACTGCCATGACCTAGATGATGCCATGATTCCCAGCCTGCCTAGCACCCGTCTCTTTTATTTTTCTCATGTTGTCTTCCGTCCACTGGCTCCCCATAAAACAGCGCATACATTTCAAGATCTTTGTCACCACATACAAAGCCCTAAACAACCTTGCCCCCCCCCCACCTGTCTGAACTCCTGCATCGCTATACAACCACTCTCCGACTCCGCTCTGCTGACGCCAGCCTGCTGACCCCCACTACCTTGACCAAATACTGGACCATTGGGGATAGAGCCTTTGCCATTGCTGCCCCCACTCTCTGAAACTCTCTCCCCCTGACGATTTGTAATGCTGACTCCCTGCACTCCTTCAAACACCATTTCAAGACCCGCATCTTCAACTCTGCATATGACATCTCACTCTTGTGTGTGTGTGTGTGTGTGTGTGTGTGTGTGTGCGCGTGTATGTCTGCGGGTTAAGCATGAATTTTCTAAGTAAATCGGCTTTTAGTGTTAAGAAAAGCGCTATATAAACCCACCTATTATTGCTATTGTTATTATTACTATTATTAAAGATAGATAAGTAAATGAAACAAAAAGAGAAAAGTAGATAGATAAAATAGATAAGTACTATATAGAAGTAAATAAGTAAATCGAAAAAAATGGATACACAAATACATAAAATTAAATAAATAGATGAGTAAATAGATAAAAATAGATGAGTTAATGGAAAAAATAGATGAAAAAGTAAATAGATAAAATGGAGAAGTAAATACCTGAAAATAGAAAAGTAAATAGATAAAATAGATAAGTAAATAAAGAATAGATAAGTAAGTGGGTTAAATAGATAAGTAAATAGGTAAAATAGATAAGTAAATAGACGAAATAAATAAAATAATAACTAGATAAAACAAATAAAATAGATAAGTACATAGGTAAACAGATGATGCTGGGACCACCTTGGATCGGCCTGGTTGACGCCGGGACTGCCTTGGATGCGCCTGGACGATGGCGGGACCGCCTTGGATGCGCCTGGGCGATGGCGGGACCGCCTTGGATGCACCTGGACGACGCCGGGACCACCTTGGATGTGCTTGGATAACACTAGAACCACCTTGGATGCGTCTGGACGACGCCAGGACTGCCGTAGATGCGCCTTGAATGCGCCTAGACGACGCTGTGACCACCTTGGATGCACCTTGGATGCGTCTAGACGACGCCGGGACCGCCTTGGATGTGCCTGATGATGCTGGGATTGTCTTGGATGCACCTGGACGACGCCAGAACCACCTTGAATGCGCCTGGACGACGCCACGACCGCCTTGAATGTGCCTTGGATGCGCCTTGGTTGCACCTGGACAACACCTGGACGATGCCGGAACGACCCCTGGACGACACCGGGACCGCCTTGAATGCTCTTTGAATGCCCGTGCCTTAGATGCATGTGCCTTGGATGCGCATTGGGTGTGCCTGGATGACGCAAGGACCGCCTTGGATGCACCTGGATGATGCTGGGACTGCCTTGCATGCGCCTGGACGTTAGGACCGCCTTGGATGTGCCTGGACAACGCCAGGACTGCCTTAAATGTGCCTGGACAACCCTGGGACTGCCATGAATGTGCCTGGATGACTCTGGGACCGCCAGGGACTCAGGGAACGCCGGGACTGCTTTTGAGCGCCTGGACGATGCCATCACTGCCTTGGATTTGCCTGGACGACGCCGGGACCGCCTTGGATGCACCTTGGATGCTCCTAGACGACTGCATCGGATGCGCCTGGACGACACCATGACTGCCTGTGATGCGCCTGGGCGGCGCCGTGACTGCCTCGGTTCCGCCTGGTCAACGCCGGGACAGCCTCGGGTGCACCTGGATGACACTGGGACTGCCTTGCATGCGCCTGGATGACGTTGGGACTGCCTTGGATGCGCCTTGGATGCAACTGGACAAAGCCGGGACTGCCCTGGATTCACCTGGACGACAATGGAACCGCCTTGGATGCACCTGGATTGCCTTTGATGTGCCTAGATGAAGCCAGAACTGCCTGGACGAAGCAAGGACTGCCTTGGATGCACCTGGTCAAAGTCAGAACCGCATTGGATGAGCCATGACGAAGCCAGGACCGCCTTGGATGCGCCTGGTCAAAGCCAGGACTGCCTTGGATTTGCCTGGACAAATCTAGGACCACCTTGGATGCGCCTGGACGACACCATGACCGCCTTGACTGCACCTGGACAGCGCCAGGACCGCCTACGATGCGCCTCAGCCACGCCTGGACGAAGCCGGGACTGCCTTTGATGCGCCTTGATGATGCCAGGACCGCTTTGCATGTGCCTGGACTGCCCTGGCTTGAACAAAGCCAAGACTGCCTGGAGGAAGCCAGGACTGCCTTGTATGCGCCTGGACAAAGCTGGGACTGCCTCGGATGCGCCTGAACGACGCCCGGACAGCCTCAGTTGCACCTGGTTGACGCCGGGACTGCCTCGGATGCGCCTGGTCGACACTTGCACTGCCTCGGATGCGCCTGGACGACGCCGGGACCGCCTCGGATGCACCTGGAAGATGCTGGTACGGCCTTGGGTGCGTCTGGATGAAGTCAGCACTGCCTCGGACGCACGTGGACAAAGCCAGGACTGCCTCGGATGCACTTGGACGTAGCCAGGACTACCTTGGATGCGCCTGGACGGAGTTAGCACTGCCTCGGATGCGCCTGGATGAAGCCTGGACTGCCTCGGATGCGCCTGAACAAAGCCAGGACTGACTCGGATGCGCCTGGTCAAAGCTAAGACCACTTTGGATGTACCTGGACGACGCCCGGACCGCCTCGGAAGCGCTTGGACGATGCTGGGATTGCCTCTGATATGCCTGGATAAAGCCAAGACTGCCTCGGATGCGCCTGGACCAAGCCACAACTGCCACAGATGCGCCAGGACTGAATGGGTGCATCTGAACGAAGCCAGGACTGCTTTGGATGCGCCTGGACAAAGCCAGGACCACCTTGAATGCAGCTCGATGAAGCCAGGACTGCCCTGAGTGCGCTTGGATGGAGCCACGACTGCCTTGGGTGCGCCTGAACGACGCCACAACCGCCTTGGATGCGCCTGTACGAAGCCAGGACTGCTATTGATGTGCCTGGACAACGCTGGGACCACCTTGCATGCGCCTGGACTGCCTTGGATGCACCTGGACGAAGCCAGTACTGCCTTTACGAAGCCAGGACTGCCTTTCTGCGCCTGGACGAAGCCAGGACTTCCTTAGATGCACCTGTACGAAGTCAGGACCGCCTTGGATGCGCCTGCCTACCTGCCTGCTTGCCTGCTTGCCCGGCCCTGCCCTGAGCTGATCTGAATACTTGATTACCAATCAGCAAACAAGTAAGTTATTATCACTGACATTATGTGTTATAATACATATCCAAACGACCTTCAACTATTCAAGATTCAAGAGTTTTTTATTCGCCATGTTTGAGCGTGCCAAACAAAGAATTTGACTTTGGTAAATCACAGCCTCTGTTCAACATTTAGGTGACTAACAACAACACTCAGGACATGTGAAAAATGGCAGATATTCTCAAACATCCCCTGATCTGAAACTCTCAAGAGGGCAAGGAAAAACTCAAGACTCCAGCTAGGGGAAATGAAAAACCTTGAGAAGAGACCACAGATGGGAGGGTCCCTCTTCTAGGAGGACCAGGCTGCAATGGATGCAGAGAGGACACATAGTACAAACAGTGTAGACAATTCAAAAAAGGTGTGGAGAGCAGGATGTTATTGCACAGTAATGACTCTGAGACTCTAGGAGTGGTGTGGTTCATCAGAGCAACAGCCTGGGGGAAGAAGCTGTCTGTGTCTGCTGGTTTTAGCGTACTGAGCACTATAACGCCGTCTGGAGGGGAGTAGTTCAAACAGACTGCAACCTGGGTGAGAAGGGTCTGTAGAGGTGTTACTTGCACGTTTCCTGGTCCTGGACAGGTACAAGTCTTGGATAGATGGGATGTTGATTCAGATTATCTTTTCTGCAGTCCTTATTGTCCGTTGAAGTCTGTGCTTGTCTTGTTTGGAGGCCGATCCAAACCAGACAGTGATAGAGGTGCAGAGGACAGACTGGATGATGGCAGTGTAGAAGGTCTTCAGCAGCTCCCGCGGCAGGTTGAACTTCTTGAGCTGTCTCAGGAAGTATAGCCTCTGCTGGGCCTTCTTCCGGACAGAGTCTATGTGGCCGGTCCATTTCAGGTCCCGAGAGATTGTGGTTCCCAGGAACTTGAAGGTGTCTGTGGAGAGAATAGTATTACTGCGGATAGTGAGGGGTGGAAGTGGTGAAGGGCCTCGCCTGAAGTCCACTGTCATCTCCATGGTCTTGAGCGGGTTCAGCTCCAGGTGGTTTTGGCTGCACCAGTGGACCAGCTGCTCCACCTCCTGTCTGTACGCAGTCTTATCACTGTTCTGAATCAGTCCGATGAGAGTGGTGTCGTCTTCATACTTCAGGTGCTTCACAGGAGAGTCCCCTGCGGAGAAACCGTTGGTGTAGAGAGAGAAGAGCAGTGGGGAGAGGACGAACCCCTGAGGGGCTCCAGTATTGGTGGTCCGGGTGTCAGATGTGATGCTCCCCAGCCTCACACGCTGTCTCCTGTTGGTCAGGAAGCTGGTGATCCACTGACAGGCAGGCACCGCGAGCTGGATGAGCTTCTGTTGGAGGATGTCAGGGGCAATGGTGTTGAACGCCGAGCTGAAGTCCATGAACAGGATCCTGACGTACGTTCCTGGGGTGTCCAGGTGTTGCAGGATGTAGTGCAGTTCCATGTTGACCGCATCATCCACCGACCTGTTTGCCCAGTAGGCAAACTGAAGGGGGTCAAGCAGGGGGCCCGTGACATCCTTCAGGTGGTTCAGCACTAACCTCTCGAAAGATTTCATGACCACAGATGTCAGTGCGACAGGTCTATAGTCATTCAAACCTGTGATGGGGGGCTTCTTGGCCACTGGAACGATGGAGGAGCTCTTGAAGCACGAGGGCACCTCACACAGCTCCAGGGAACGATTGAAAATCCGTTCAAAGGTGGGCGCCAGCTGCTCAGCGCAGACTTTCAAGCAGGAACGTGACACGCCGTCTGGGCCCGGTGCCTTCCTGATATTTTGTCTCCGGAACATCTGGCGCACTTCCTCCTTGCGGATCTGGAGTGATGATTGATTTTCGGTGAAAGCAGGAGGTCATCAGTAAAGAATGACCAACTCTGGAGTTAAAAGTTTTGATTCGGACAACGCAGAAGAATACATAACATTACTATATTTGTATATCCTGCATATAAAAGTTTTTTTTTTTAGTTTTGAGATATTCTTGACTTGGTCATTTCAAAAGTAGGTTTGGGCATCCCTGTCCTACATAGTCACATGATGACAAAAGATGTCACTATTTGTTAGAAAAGCAGAACAGCAATACGCATCATGGAAATAATTTAAAATTATTCATCTCAATTACGGCCGAGCAACTTTACTAAATAATGTAATTGTGACCCCACCATTATTGCGATTGGAATTTAATATGCCATTATTTTTTCAAGATCCTCTTCCTGTGTATTTAACAACAAAACGGAAGCAATAAATTAATTTGTACTACCATAAATAACAGAATCAGATTTTTTATGCAGTTTTATTAATTTAATATACTATACAATTGTCAGGGTAGCATTGTGGAGGATTTGTTAGCACATTCATCTCACAGTTCAGAGGGTGCGGGTTCAATTCCACCTCCAGCCCTCCTCGTGTGGAGTTTGCATCTTCTCCCCGTGCCTGCGTGGGTTTCTTTACGGGCACTTCAATTTCCTCCCACAACCCAAACACATGCACGGTAGGCCTGTTGTTGCTCATTCATGACTGTTTTTGGTGTGGGATTTTGTCAAATAAATTGCCCCCAAAATGCGACTTATACTCCAGAGCGACTTATATATGTTTTTTTTCACTTTTTGGGGCATTTTATGCCTGGTGCGACTTATACTCCGGAGCGATTTATAGTCCGAAAAATACGGTATGTATATGAACAGTATCAGCATGTAGACACATACAGGCACATACACAAATTATTACTGTATTTTTCGGACTAAAAGTCGCTATGGAATATAGGTCGCATCATCCATAAAATGCACAATATAGAGGAAAAAAAACATAAGTTGCACCGGAGTTTAAGTCGCACTTTGGGGGAAATTTATTTGACAAAATCAAACACCAAGAACAGACATGAACCAGCAATAACAGGCTAACGACACGGTA
This sequence comes from Syngnathus floridae, assembly GCF_059516105.1. NCBI lineage: Eukaryota > Metazoa > Chordata > Actinopteri > Syngnathiformes > Syngnathidae > Syngnathus > Syngnathus floridae. The sequence continues at coordinate 19,881,003 of NC_142414.1, read as the reverse complement.
TGCTAACGTGACATAAACACAAACGAGGAGCTAAGAACGGGTCTGATATAACTAACAGTTATTCAAATAACATGAATAACACATTTATCAAACCATCTGTGTCACTCCAAATCATTAATTATTCAAATAACTATAACATAAATAACATGTTTATCAAACCATCAGTGTCACTCCAAATCATTAAATCCATTGATCGAGTTCGTCGTGTGCGGCGCGCCGCTGATGTCGGACTCGTGGTCAGTTGCAGTTCAATTTATTCCACAGGCCCATATAACTATATAAACTATCTCAAATACCAAGAATATAAACAACAATTTTCTTGAACCATCTGTGTCACTCCAAATCTTTAAATCCATCGGAAACTTCGTCGTGACACTTAAAAAACATACACACAGAGCTGTTGACGCCGGAAGGAACTACGTGCGCCGCCGCCGTCAGACTAGATCTATCAAATAAATGTAATATAAACAACAATTTGTACGAACCATCCGTGACATTCTAAGAGGAAGGGCTAAATTTGCAGTCTCCCACAGAGGATGTCAGAGGTCACCATACAACCTTGAGGGGTATGCTTGTGCATCATTGTGGCAACAAAGTCAGGGAACCACCATTACTTTTTTATTGGATGAGAAGACAACTTTGCAGTTCAGAAATTAATGTACAGTGCAATTCTTTCACCAGAAATGTTTAGAGCGCACAAACGTGCATTCCTGTAAAGATAAGGGTTTTGCATAGTGGTAATAAATGTGGGCTATGGAATGTTTTAAAGGAATGATTCTGGGTATTGAGTTAGTGTGGGTCCGATATTCAGGTCACTGCTGCTGTCTGTGCTGTAGAAGCATCTGACAAATTGGCAAGTGAAGTGAAAAACAAATTAAGCGACATATGTCACCTGGGACACAGCAAGTGTGTGTGTGTGTGTGTGTGAATATTATTGTATTGCGCTTTTTGATGCAGTCACTGTACTCAAAAGGATTTCAGTAATGGAATGAGACTTGAATGACCGAATGTCACCTATCAGCGGGTACTTTTGCCCAATCATAAGAAAACTGCTCCACTTCTCTCAGGTTTGAAGAGAGCCCACTCCTGCCTGTTGTTTCATCTCCTTCCACAGATATTTATTAGGATTTGGTTTCATAGGAGGCCACTTCAGAATAGTCCAGTTTTGTTCTTATCCGCCCTCTAGTGTTCTTCACTATGTGTTTTGGAGCATTATTCTGTCGGAGACCCCATGACCTGCAGCTGAGACCAAGCTCCCTGATGGCGCCCACTGGCCCTCTTGAATTATCTGGCGTAGTCGCGACAAGTGCATGACTGTGAAGTGGGGTGGAATTTCATCTTGGTGACACTGGAAGCAGACCTCTTACCTGCTGGGCTTTTATAAGACAGCCTTCCTCTTCTGACATGATTCTACGCATGAGTGTCTGTAGGAATGTCGAGTCCATGAGTCCAGTGAAATTATTTTTGTCTCTATAATCATATGTTGTCCATCATTCCGTGACTCACAAGCGCATTCAAAGACAGAGCATTCCACTTAGTCGAGGATAATCGTGGTCCTGTCGTGCTGATGACTGCCAGACTCAGACTCATCTTTCAGTGCAGGAGATGATTTTGGGGAATTGTAAAGGGTTATTTGTGGGTATGAGGGTGGGAAGGGCCAAGATGAATGACATGAGAGAAAACGAGATCGTTGAAAGAAACAAAGGACAGACAAGGGGCAATATTACAAAGGCAGTTTAAAAACCATGAAATGGCGTCTTCACAGGATGATGCGCCGTTCTTAAAGTTGATTTGATTTGACAAGTTGGAAGAAAAAAATAATCAAAATAGAACATGGGAAATTGAGCATGACATTGATTGAACTAATTTCTTTTTCTCTTTTTTTGCTCATTTTATTCAGCACCAGTACTACACTACTTTATTGGGGAGTGATTTCCCCAAACAGATCTGAATCTTCATTCTTAATCTGTACCATGGAACAAAAGTGCTTGTGTTACCCCCAGATTTTTTTATGAGGGTCATAGAAACTTGTATACAGACATCACTTCCGAAGATTTTCTTCTGTTCCTGTAAGCATAGATCCCCTTGTCACACCTCCCCATCGCAGATCAACTTTGGCTGTTGATAGATTTAAACTAGGAGTGAAAACATGACCGGAATAGTTCCGCTTGAAGGGCAATTTTACCCTATTTAATCCCTGCTCGTCCATCATTCTTAATCCGTTAAACCCTTGACTCACCTTTGTGTCAAGGTATTTAGTGTAAAATGTCACAATACACTACATTTCACAGTGAGTCCTGAGCTTTGACTTCCTGATAATCTTAGTGTTGTCAGCCACTTGTCTGTGAAGTTGTCCAGTTTGCTGGTTCAGCTGTTCGGAAACTTTAAGTCAATTGAATCTTAAAGAAAGTCAAGTGTGCTGACAATGAACAGGGGGTTGGGTTACTCATATGTGGAAGATAGATTAGCACACAACTCTTAACATTAATTTATCCTAGTCAACCATAAATCTTCCCTCCAACAAGTCCAAATTTATTTGAAGCAATTCACAATTGACACGGATCTTTCTAATAACATGACAAAAACATCAAACTTTTAACAAAGTATAAAGACACAATTAGTCAGAAATGCTTCCAAGATTATTGGAGCAATTTTTGTTGCCGCATGACTGCCTTAGTACACACAGTGTTCCATAAAGGCAGGCTTGGAAAAGTAAATGAACAAATCTATCATACGCGTTTTGGCAGCTGCAAATCAAAAGTAGGCGTCAAGTCATAACCGTCACGTATTAAAAAAATGTACGTATGTACGTATATAATACTAAAAATCCATTGTAAAATTCTCAATTGAAATAATGACTAAACAATCAATCATAAATGAGGAAACTGGGCTTTGACATACAGATATTTTATCACCTCGTCAGGAAGCAGACTAGCTTCTACCCAACAACTATTTTTACATTTGTCTTCAACGTGAGCTGTGGCTGCCCAGCTCCAACTATTATCAGACATTTCCAATTTTTTTTTATGGACTACTTACCTCATGGATTCAAGTAATATTCTTCCATCGTCATTCAGTTGACCTAAGCCCCTATGTGGTAACACGTCCACGTCCATATGCTGAGAATTATTTTTGACAAACCTCTGTGAAAACAGAGCATCCATTCGAACCTTGCAAAAAAGGAGTCCTATGACTAGCCTAGATGGGAAGAACCGTGACCTAAACTGGCACTAGCAGACATAGCAATACATTTTTCAGTGTTTGGAGGAAATGGACTATATTTTTCCCGACCACAAAGCAGTGTCTCCAGCAATATCAAGAAACCAGCAGACAGGGTGCCAGATTTTGACATGGCCGCAATAACTTGGACTTTAATGTCAGCCCACCAGGTTTGATCCTCATCTTGGCCTACAGAGATCACTGATTCTCATCTTGGTAATGCAGCCTTGCTCCAAAATTCCTGAATCATTTAATCCAGATTTTTCTTCTGGATGACTACAGATGACCTTAAGCACATCATTGCTTTTAAAAGACAAGGTCTAGTGATTTGCTATAATTGCGTGAATGGTTGTGTATTCTTCGGGAAATGGACTAGACAAAAAATGAAATATGTTTCCATCTGTAAGGAAATTCTATACAACTCCAAATCAATTGTTGGATCTGCATTGTCCCTCCCGTGCCAGCCTGCTCTCATTTGTGGTCGCTAGTTGTCGTCATTGTTGCTTGTTGCCTCTGTTGGAAACTCTTAGGAAAATCTTTGGATGTGTGGAGACGCTTAGATCATGAGCAAACTATTCGGATATCGTCATTCTCCGATGACAGTATCCCATGACCACTACAACTTTTATTAATTATTTATTGATTAACTTTTTATCCTCCCTTTGATCTGTCAAGGGTTTGAAATGCAAGCTTATAGAATCTCAGTCGACAGGGATTCTTCTGCTTCGTCATGATTTGCACGGTGTGGCTGTCAGTCATTATTATGCACTCTCTTACGTAACAATCATTGCAACAGTGCACTGATTGGTCATGATGACCCATAGTGTTCTAAATAACCAACTTGATCTGTGGCTTTCACAGCTACACTCTGACTGATTGCCTCTTCAACAAATACTAGTGGAGGAGCTTGCTCATTTGCTTTGCCGATTAATTGATTATTATTAAGAAGCTGAAATTCTGAGCATTTTGTCAGCTTTGAATTAAAAACGGCTAATCAATCAATTATCAAAATAATTATTGCTTAGTTGTTGAGAAACAATTAATTGTCACAGATTACATTTCTGTGACCAAATCTGTCCAATAACTTATTTTTATTGCACTTTCAGTTGTCTTGCACTAGGCGACAATGCGAATGTGATAGACGGCTGTTATCAAACGGCAACATGTCAGATACAATTGATGATTATTATTGTATCTATTATTAACCACTTTATGGAATTCAAAACAGTTTTTAAAGCCCTGAAGGTAAAATGGGGAAAAAGAAATATGAGGGAGCATGCACCAGAACTGTAATGTGGGTCCAGTGAGCTTCACGGCTCATAAAAGATAGTGGACAGGTGCTGACCATGTGTACGTCGTGACAGGACAGGCAGTGAGGACACCGCACACACTGAATGGACATTCCCGTAGGCGTGTGTTTTTAGATGAAACACAGCACGGGTCAGCAGGGGTCGTGTATGTCTTTTATTTCCCGTGTTTGTGTTTTGCTTGAACACGAGGACTTTGCCGATGGTGATATGTGGTAGAGTGAGATTGAAGAGGTTCAACATTCCTACGTTTCTACAGGGAGTCTTTTCACTTATTTTCCTTCCATGCTTCATGCTTTTATTCTGAAACATACACAGGCACACAGATGTGTTTTGACATGACGAGGCGTGAGTGATACTAACTAAACCATCTACGTGCGCTTCTGTAATTCGCGATACAAATGGAAATAAAAGTGCAATTTTAGAAATAACACTTTAAAAATAAAATTAGCGTCAGTCAAGCGGAGTGCACAAACTACCAGGGCCACGGGGAAGTTCTGGAATTGGTTCCTGCTGGCTGAAAGCCCCCAATGATAACTTTAGAAACACTTTCAACTAAATTGCTTACAGTTTTGCTTTCCAAACAAAAAACAAAGCTTGTGTTACTCTTGTAATAGACACAAATCAAGGAGAAATAACACTAAATGTCTTTCAGTGTTTACTATGTGGCCTCTGATTGCATTGGCGACTTCCACTGTGTCGAGTCGACACAATGTCACGCTGTAATTGTAGCGAATGCAACTCTCGCCAAATAAAATCTTCCGAGTGGGAACCGCTAAGTAAGAAATATTGCCCATGCATATTGTGGATTAGCGGGGTTTAAAACAGTCTTGATTTATTTCATCCCCCTCTGCGCTGTCCGTCTGACTCTGTCAGAATGTAATGTAATGTTAGCTGCTCGCTTGTCACACATGATTTAATTCCCTTTGTGCTGGGACCGTTTTTTTTAGACAGAAAGGAAGTCTTGTAAATGGGGGGGACATAAAAAGGTGAGTGAATGCAGCTGTAGCGACCAACACACACATCCAGTACACACCCGTACAAATTTCAAGAACATAAAAATTGAATGGAAGATTTGTAGGTTGCAGCACAGTGGCACACTGGTTAGCAAGTACAGTTCAGAGGTTGTGGGTTAGATTCCAGCTTTGGCCTTTCTGTGTGGAGTTTGCATGTTCTCCCCAAGTCTCCATAGGTTTTCTACAATTACTCGGCTTTCCTTCCACATTCCAAAAACATGCACTGTAGGTCGATTGACCACTCTAAATTGTTTGTAGGTGTGAGTTTCAAATGGTTGTACTTTACACCACCATACAATAAACAAATACAAACAAACAAATAAACTTACTTCATTAATAATAGATTAATTCCAATCCATTATTTCTTTGGAATCGTCTCAGCTGACTTCAAAATCGAAGGCGTGTACTTAAAACATGTATGCGAACAGTGTACGTAGCAATATCACAACATTTCTAAGGCCCATTCACCCTTAGGCACTTATCACACACTTGTACTGAAAGTCCCGTTTGTGTGCCCCTCTCACAAGTGATTGCATGTGCATCCTTTCATGTGTGTGCATGTGTGAGCCGCTAATGAATTACAACCGTGAAGGATTGACCTGAAAGAAAGATGGGGCAAGAGAGGGAGCAAAGGGAACTGCGAGGGCCCAACACTGAATGTGAACATTCAAAACGATGAAAGAACCAAGGCTGAGGCCCTCTTCCTTTTTTTTTTGAGGCTCCCAAAGTAATTCTTGACCAAAACATGGAGGAGGCTGGAAAAACTCCCATGATTAAACATTTAGTTCTGGGTCCACATCAAAAGTCTGCTGTGAACAACAACCCGGTTTGATGCTTTCAGTTCATTACGTTTCTGATTTATTCACTGCACGCATTGATCACCTGCTGCTAATTGACAACACATTCCGAGCACTCGTACGCATGTGGTCTTGTTTGGATTTAGAAAATGGATTTGTGTATGTGAGTAATTTACGTTTTAAGTTTTATATTGACATCATGGTTTGGACAGATGCCACAACGATTTTGAAGCTTATTGGAGTTTGCCACCCACATGCAAACTTAATAACCAATTTTTAAAGATAAGCTAAAAAATTTATATGTGCCCTTGTTGCTGTTGTAGTACCAAGACCTACCTGTGAGAGGCAGCATGGTGCAATAAAGCATTCTGACTGTTGGAAAATACAGACAAGAAGAAACAGTAGTAGCGGTATAGAAGAAAACGCTTCTTCTCAACATCAATAGCACTTCCTAAATGACTTTTACGTTGCAATCAAAAAGTACTCGGCTCAGCAAAACCCAGACCACACACATAAGGATTTGCAATTATAAATATTGACATGTTTAGCATTTATGACTTTGAATATTTTGCTAGCAGAAGAAAAATCCCTTTCTTCACACTCCATAACATGGGATAATTGGTCGGGATCATCTTTCAGAAACATCGGAGAGTTGAGCCTTTTCCTGACTTTCATTGCAAGGGAGGGAATATTTTCAAATTGTAAGTGCGTGCAAAATAGTGCTCATTTCTTTCCCCAACAGCACCTTAAACAGTATGTTTTAAAGTATCATGCCAAGTCAGCATGTCACAATTGATGTTAAAAAAATATGCTGTTTTTTTAAAAAGGCCCCACCACTATGTCGTCACAAGTGAGGCAGACCACCATGACGTGTGGTCAGTGTGATCAGATCTCAGTGGGCCTTAAGTGTGTTAACACCTGTAAGATCCAATAATACCTTGATGTAAACAGGTTGAAATGTTGAAATGAAAAACAGCAGTGCGATGGAGTGTTTTTCAAAATATGTCACTGATCTTTAACCTAAAGGTGTCGCAAAAACAGTGCTTGTACGTCGTCCTTTAGCGTCTCATCTTACGTGAATGTTTTGGCTTAGTTAAGCCACTTTGGCAGCCGTGTGTGTTGTGCCTGATTTACACTGTCAGACACAACACAGTTCACCAGAAAGCTTTAAGCGTTTTGTGGAGGAAACGCAACTCTCTCACTAATATTTCCACCCAGACCTAGCTTAGCCTCACCGAATGGTTTCAATCGTGCCTTAGCCCTACCCTTCAGCCTGCACAGACAAAGTCAATTACACCTGATGGCAGCATGTATCAAATGTAAGTATGATATTTTTCTTGTGTTGTCTTATGTTTGTTCTGGGTTTTCTTAGGAAACGTGACAGTATTATGCCATGGGAGGCTCCAGGTCCGTTTTTTACGTTGTCTTGTTTTGTCGTACCACTTATTACTTTTGACCTGCATCCAACTGTTTCAGGAAAGTGGATGGCGAAGTGTCGAAGGTTTTGGTGCACTCTAGGACCACACACACATTCCTCTACAAGCTGAAAATATTTGGGTTTGACAACATAAGATGAATGTGAGACGAGGGATCAACATTCTGGCTTCCTGAAGATACTGTCCCCATTTATCATGTGCGCTAAAGTATAGCCACATAAGACTCACAGGTATGTTTTGTTGGCCAAATGTGTCCTATTACAGTATATTCCATCCATCTTTCCTCCATGGCATTTAACTTTTTCCAGGTTGCAGGTGGGCCGAAGACTTGATGCAGGTCCCATAGTGACAACAGTTGAGAAAAATCTTAAAACTGTCCGTGACATTATAGCCACAACCTCCAAGAAGCAAGAAGGAAGGTACTGAAATTAATTGTTTGTTTTTTTGAACTAAACCACCTATGCTACACTCGAAGATGCAAATCATTCATTAGCCAGAGAAAAGAGAAAGCCAGGCCAAAAAGTATAGAAAGATTCTCTCGCAAAAGTTTTTACGGGACTGATGAAACAAAGATGAACTTTTCCCAAAGTACACAGAGACTAAATTTGAAGAAATGAAGGATGTGCTCAGGATGCCAAACGTACAAGCTCATCTGTGAAATTCGATTTGCATGGCTTCTTCATTAATCTTCACTGATGCAAAACATGACGGCAGCTGCAAAATCACCCCAGAAGTCGATACAAACCTTTTGTCTGCCATTTTAAAGACTGATGCAATCAAACTGATTGGGAAATCCTTCATCAGGGTAGAAAATTGTTTAAATCAATCAATGTCAAACGTAACACACAAGCTCCTGAAAACTTTTAGAATATAGTGCAGGTTTGTGTGAGTGAGTCCACAGGAAATGAATTGCTAAAAAATGAATCGTGTGTGTGTGTGCGTGCGCATGAGGTCCCGTTGTCATTTAATCCATCCATTCCCTGGTTGCTCCGGTCCTCTCTGACTCTGACTGACCATTCCAATCGCACATTCCTCCACCTTCCCAAGATTCCTGGGACCAAGAGGGGGCATAGCTACAGGCTGTTACCATAGCTCTGTTGGAATAGGGTGAGGGTCACACAGCCCCACCCTCTTCGGCACTCCAGTGATTTTTATCAGAACAGTTAAGAATGATTTGCTAAATACGTAGAGGATATGTTTGTTTGCCAATTTGTTATTAATCGGTTACAGAATCTATTTCCAAAAAGCACATTTGTGCGTATGAGAAACTGTCAGCTTTCTATTAAGGTGCATTATTTGGTGCTGACTGACTGTCAGGAACAAGAGTTTTCAGCTTTGGTGGACGTCTGGACTCAATCGGGAGGAATTTTTGCCCGTTTTTGTAGTTTGCATGATTAAAAAAACTCATAAAACACAGACAATACAATGCAGAGAACATGATTTACTGCCCCATATATTTCCCCTCCTACCAATAATGTAAAATTCCACAATTTTAGAGTGACAACATGTATTACAAGCATCATCATCACAGGAGGTGATGTGTTGTGCCATTCTCATGTTCTTAAATTACTCACACATTCGTCACTTTGCTTGTTTACGACTGTGAGCTTATCACACAGTGAACATGTGTTTCTCTGTAGCACTCCTCTCATGTCACACACACACTATGAACATACAACTGGGACATTTTATTTATGATCCACCATTGGCATGGTCTATCTCCCTTTGCACACAAATGCACATTCTGACTTGCTGAGGGACAAAGTGCAGACGGTCGAGACATGGAAGACAGGTCACGGTGTTGTTGGATGTATTATGATTCCCGTCAGTACAAATATACACATAAATCCACACAGATACACACATGGACATAATAATGCATGTGTGGAAAGGCTTGAAATTTTTCGTGGTGGACCACACACACATCTATTGTGTTTAAAATCTGGGGCCCTATTATGAATCATCATAAAGGGCGGGGGAGGGAGGGGTTGGTTGTAGGTTCATAGGAGCCCACAAAAGAGTTGGGGCCCTTAAAAAGTTTTTGCATTTTTCCTGCCTCATTGATGCTCATCATTGTAAGAGAAACTAATATTGAACATTAATTGCAACAACAGCGTATCCACCATGTAAGGAGATACAATACGAGAGATGTCACAAAACAAAATAGCAGGGATGAAAGAATAGTGACATGTAAAGATGTTTTGTGGAATGCGGTTAGGCTAGTTAAAGAAGCAGTCATTCTGAACAAGACTTTGTAGAGAGGTTATGGAAAGTCCCATCTGGTACTATCTGTGTTCTCCTTCCATCTTTAAAGTTTCCTTTTATTGCCATTTTCTTTGGTTGGCTGCTTAAAAAGCAGGCGTCTTTAAGTCTTCTCCTCACTGCTGATGTTTAGACTTTTTGTGTTTTATGTAGCTGCCAGAAGACTGCCTGTGAGGCAAAGTCCTCCACTCTAAAAGCTGTGGTCATTTTTTGAAGCAGGACCTTCCAGCACTCCCTCTAATTTGATTAGAGACAATTTGTGTTGCCCTTTGAAGGGATTATAGCGAACCGTTGCACGAGATAGCAGTTTTTTGGTCGAGAAAAAAATGCTCCACAGCAATGATACAAGCTTTTCCATTTTCTTTCATCAGCACAGCAGCTTTCAGCCTATAAGGAAATGTGTCATTTGGCATGATGGCTAATAAAAAAGTTGGATACCTCATCAACCGGATTGCAATGAGAACATCTTGTCCCCATGTCATTTGAAAAAGTGGTTTTTGGCTGACACCTTAGAATTAGCTTTTGTCGTCAGGGAGGAATTTTGAGTCCAAACCTTAATTGAAATCAGGCAACACCCAGTGTTAGATGGAAATAGCAAACAACACTGCAATCTCCAAATTCAAACTGAAGAGGGGAGGTATAATGAAAAATATGCCTTAAAATTATGCAGTAACTTGTCATTGAGCATAAACTCAGCATATTGTGCAAGATTTGTATTAAATCTTTTTGGGACACAACCACAGAGTAGTGGTAATGATGGCAAAAACCAAATGTGTGATATTTAATGTATTTACAAATAACCCTAACCCTAACCCAAAATTCACTTGACGGGTTCTTTACACCTACATAATGCGCTGTCAAAGGGTGAGCACTAATATTTAGAATTACAATTTCTATGGTTTATTATTTTTCCAGATGTTTATTCATTGCCTTATGATAACCCTTTAATCCTGTAAGAGATAAAAATATTTGGAAATGTAGAATTTGACCAGCATCCCACAATGCCTTACCTTCAACCTACCGTACTTATTAAGGAAAGCAAATCTTCAAAATGTAGGTGTGCTGTCAAAATGCTGAACTGCAGGTAGCATCTCCCATGGGAAGGAAGGCACATTATCACTTTATTTACATAAACTGGCTGTGACTTCACGCAGTTTCACCACAGTTGTATACATTACTTTATTTACTGTCAAGTGCTGACTGCACAATTTATACCCATCATAATGAACCACATGCTACTGTCATAACACTTCACTTGCCAGTCTACACACGCACACACAACAACACACACAAGCACATGCACACACTCAGAGTTGGTGTTGATTACATCTAAACAGCCAACTCGGTGAGGGTCGCTTGCGGCCTGCAGGTAAAGTCAGAGGAGTAATTGCTTCCATATTGCGTGAATATATGTCTGTGTGTTTGCCAGCCTCCAACACAAACCTGGTCATAAGTGAAACAACATTTGCTTAACACAGTACGAATGGAGGCTATAAAAGTCACGGTTAACGCTCATCTATCTATCCATCTATCCTGGCAACCCGTTCAGGGTGTCCCCCGCCTACTGCCTAAACTCAGCTGGGATAGGCTCCAACACACCCGTGACCCTTGTGAGAAGTGGCTCGGAAAATTGATGGATTAATCCACACGTCTGTCCGCCCGTCACCCATCTGTTAGGGCTGCCGCACAGTGAAAGTTCACGCGATCAAACAAAATCTACTTCAACTGTACCCTAACCTTATAAAACGCTCCACATGTTGAGCCTCACCAGGCCGTAAATTTGGATTCCAGCACCGTCACTTAGGGTCTCATATTTGACCTGACCCTGACTTGAAACTGACCCCCTGTTCTTCTGCTAAGCCGTAACCTTCAGGCCCGTGGACACACACGTGTCAAAACAACATTTATCACCTCTGAGATCCACTTCAGCATTGCTCTTCTCTGTTCCCACCAACAAAACCCACCAATGTGTGCAAGTGTTGATGAAAAAGCAACTGACTTAGGGAACAGGTGTGTATTTGTTAAAAAAAACTTAGTAGTTAGGTTTTTACCCTGGTTCTACGTTCCAATACACTAAATCACATTGTGAACTAATGCAACACAGTCATCTAAAATCTAAATTAGATTTGACTGGACTAAATCCCCTGGAAGCAAATGTTCACGTGTCTAAACATGACTTTTCTACCTCTTTGTGGTCATTAATCCCCTATGGTGATCTTTGATTCAACATGCAAGAAGTAAAATCCCACTAAGCCTTTTCAAAACCCTCCCTGAGGACTGAGCGACACACTTTGGGAAACATTATTGCGTTTTGTCTCGTTCCTCTTGCACAGGAATATATCTGCCAGCAGAGTTTTGGTTTATATCGCTCCTAAGTACCAGCGTTGAAATGCATTATTTTGTTAGGGCTGCTCTGTAGGGGACAACAAGCCAGTTGAAAAGATTGTCTTTTTATCTTCTAGCACACATTTTGCTTTGTGAGACATTTTGTTGAAGCTAGTTAGTTATTTTGATTTCATACGCATAATAATCAAATCAAGCTGTTTTAATATTGTACCCCTCAGGCCCACCTGTGTGGAGTTTGCAATTTTTTTTGTTTCTGTGTACTCTGACCTCCTCCCATATTCCAAATGCAATCACAATAGGTTGACTGTATTGAATTTCTTTTTTTTTTTCAAACACCCATTGAAGTTATCAAGTACATGTCATTGACAAAGCACTAACTTGCCTTTTATTTGGACAATTCTGCCTTAATACTTTACATTTGCGCATTAATATCTTGGATTGACTTGTAAAAAAACTGTTAAAAGTCTACAAATGTTACGTTCTTATAAACAGTGTCGTCCTCCAAACAGTTGACTATGCCAGACTTTGTGTAAGACTGACTCTTTGTCAAAGCTTGTGAAAGTAGTGTTTAGATTTTCCCTTTTATAGTCCATCCATGGGAATTCTGACTGAAGCAACTGGCTCCCTGCTGAGTGGTCCCGATCAGAGCTCTGATCCAACTATAGTTTGGGTATGCGGCTCAATCGGTACTGACAAAGCCTGTTCTCACGAGAATGTGAGAGGATTTTGAAAAGTCAAAACAAAACACACAAATAGATAGAAAACATTTATTTATTTTATTTACTTATTTATTTATTTATGTAATAAGTACATCAAATGTTTTATTCCTACATTGAAATTGTAGCCAATTTTTTTTACTATTGAAACACATTTTAGTAATTTGTGTCTATGTTAGTGAAATATTTAATTTATTCATGATTTCTTCTTTTTTTGATAAGTGTATTCCTACCAACCTCACATATAAATTGAAATGATACTTTTCTGGGTACAATTCCCTGCAGAATTCTGGTGAGAAAATGTTGAAAATCCCCTGTGGGAGTTTTGCGTCAACTCTTGGCAACAAATTGATTCTCAACACATAGCTGCTCCGTATGCTCTTTTGGCAGATATTTGCTGCTCAGCAGGGGGGGAGATGCGTTTAAAACACACACATTGAACAAAGTTCCAAAAAGATTTCAACTCTGTTAGTGATGAAAGGGTGGGTGAGGGGTGCAGCCCAAAAGACGTGACCAAGCGTGAGTGTGTGTATGTGCCTGTGTGGATGTAGATCGTAATGTGTTGCGACAGTAGTGTAGGGTTGAGTGATGGGGGTTTAATCTCTGGTGTCACACTGCTAGATTTGGTGCGGATGCTCCAAATTGTATGTGTTTGTGTGAGCCCCCCCTCACACAAACACATACAATCCTTAACTCATACACAATTGTTTTCTTTTCACAATTTCTGAGGCTTTGTGTCCCCAAATGAGACTGTGTAACCAGCTATAATGACCCTACAATTGTGGAATTCAATATTCACACACATATCCAAAAAGTGACCACAGTTTATGACGTCCACTTGTGGCTTCATATTAAAATCAACATGTTTAAACCATCACGCCATGAAGTCATCCGAGTATGTGGCCACACACCCATGCACGGACGCTTGCGCATGAGAAAAAGTAATGCACACAGCCATTGGCAAACTGGGGACCACACATGGCCTTGTCATCAGCAAAGCACTCAGAATAAAGTCTGAAACATGGGCTGCATGGTAGAAGAGATTTGGAGAAAAGAAAATGTAGGGGACGACTGACTTGACCTAGCCCAACAATGTTTTTATTTTGGAATATTAAAGCCCCCTTCAAAGGAAACTTGAAATAAAGTTATTCAGTTTATTAAAATAGCAATCTGATATAAGAAAAAAATGTCACGCTCAAACATTCAGTTCTGTTTATTGTTTGAAAAGTCAATATAATGGGAGACATGCGGACAACATTACACACCTGTTAGCCACATGTTCCAAAACATTTGCTCATGAAAAATGGATAAGGGTCATATAAAAGGTGCTATCAGATCCAGATGTAAGTACGTGGAAATAAAACCTGAAATGATGATCTCTTCTTTCAAATCATCTTTTGATGTGAAGCCCAAACGCAAATCCATTTCAGTCTCCAGCAAAAATATAAACCACTTGGCATCAGTGTTCCAATACTTTTGTAGGAATATGTGTAGTTCTTTCCAGCAGTAAAAGCGCTTGGAGTACATAAGCAGAATGTTCTCCTCTACAAATATTGCCCTTGTGTGTGTATTTCAGCATTTTCTTCTGTTTTTGCAACAAGGATGTTAACAGTGTTGCTGTAACAAAAACGCAAGGAAAAATGCTTCCCCTTTTTACTGGTTTGCTGTAAAGTGGGGCATAGCTGATAGTGGGGGAATTGAGAGGAAGAAGAATAAAAGAAGAAATAAATGAGCAGGAGGCTGTTTTGGGAGGCCCCACATTGGGATTGTCATGATTTAACTCCTCGGATATCGCAAGCCCCCCCCCCCCCCCCCCCCCCCCCCTTTATATGAGCTTTTCTTCTGTCTAGTTGTACTCAAATCTTCCGTCACTTTTCTTTTATTTACTGTACCAGAATATTTTCCTCAGTTGTTCTTATCTAATTAATGACTTAAGAAATCCATCTGTCAACCTCATGAGGATTTTTTTCTTTTTAATCTTTAAGGAAGTGGTTTGATTTTACTCCAAAGACCACCAACAGGCAGACAATTAGGAGGGGCACCTTAAGGATAATCCTGAAGCAAAATGGACAGATTCTTGCTAGCAAATCCCAAAACGCATGGCAAGCTTTTGGGTAATGTGAATTTTTCAAGGTGGAGAAGTAATCTTTTCAAATGATAAGGGCACCTTTTCTTTCTTAAGGGCTTTAAACTGATAATCCTTTTAAAAGTGGACCAGCACTTAGGCATTCCCCCTTTATTTTGAGGGTTTAGGAGCTAATGTAATCTAGTGGATAGTCTGAACAACAGGCATTTGAGGGTCTTTGGGGGCTGTGGAAGGCATTAGGTGGGCGTCTTGGCAGAGGATGTGAAGCCCTTTGTCAAGAAAAAGTCAAAGGGGAAAAGATGGAGCATACATCAAAAACCTACTCAAGCTTCCAATTTTAGGGCCATTTTGCCGATCAGACGCCTAAAAAAAGTGAGTTTTAGAAAAATGGTGACACAAGGAAATATTAATTTTACTGTTGCTTGGATTTATGTGTTCGGAATATCAAACATAATGAAAAAAATATATAAAACCCAGTCTCAAAAAACTGCCTACCTTTCTGTCCAGTTATCAGTGCTTTTCGATTGAGTGATTAAACAAGGGCAAAAAAAAAAGTCAAGAAGGCCATTGTTTCACCCAAAAATATGTATGAATCTTCAGTGACAAAACCAAAATGGATATCAAAAATGTTTTGCGGTTGCAAAGACAAACATCTCAGCAAAAACACAAACGAAAGGATCCTAACGGCAAAGTAGAACTAGAATAATAAAACAATAATGGAAAGTAATAGGAGATAACAGTGTCAATGAGACAGAAAGCCCTTGGATTTAGGAAAAATGTGAAGAAATGATTCAAGTTAAACAAAGCAAGAACACCACAGAAACAACATTCGTGCAAACCACACAGGATATTAAGTTCGTGGTCAGCAGGTGAGACTGACACAAACGCACGCATGCACGCACATAAACGCTGACCTTAAGAAAAGCAATCTCCCAGCAGAAGCCCGTGTGGGTTTAACCTTTGACCCCATGACATCTCGTCTTAGTTACCACGCTGTTAACTTAACCGCTGAAATAGCGTCTCATGATCTTCGCGGTAAACTTGCAACCAGCCACTAATTATTTGTGGTTAAACCAAGTGAAAGGAAATACTGACATGAATATAGCTCACATTTGATTTAATAACATTTTCTTCTAAACTGTAGTGACGTGAAATAATTTTTTCCCCCAATGACCGCTTGACATTACATTAGTATTTTTTTGTGAAACTCAACTGTACCTTGCTAAGAGACGATTTCAAGCACAAAAACCTTCAGTTTGTGTTATTTATTTATTTTTTGCTTCCCCACACTAAACTGAATTGTATTTGGCTTTTACGTTTTCTAATGTGATCAAGTTAAAATAGCTATTCAAGTATTTATGATTGTTACTGCCCTTTTAGGGTATGTGGAAAGCAGTCTATAATTATTTTTGTTTTATTTCGGATGGGAGAAGGAAGCTAAAGGTCCTCTGAGGTGAAGCAGAGTGGTTTCAGCAAACTTCTCTAGAGACCAAACCCCTGACCTCCATCACTGCCCCCACTTCTTTATTTTTTTGCTTTCTTTGTGTGTGTATGAACGAGTTAGAGAGCGTGAGACCTCACCAACACGGATCCCCATCTTTGTTCATTGGAGTCGTCTGAATGAGGACGCATGTTGTCAGCGCAAGGCGGAACTTTGACGGTGTCTATGTTTTTGTGGGGAGCTTAGTGACCAAGGCTAATCTGCAAGTCCCCAGGGAGTCTGAGGGACCCACCAGTAGAGTGACTTTGTGGAATTAATTCACACAATAGGGTGTGTGTCTTTGTGTGTGTTCATGTATGTGGGTGTGTTTGACCTATGTCTTTGCAGAGCAGTTTGCTTCTTCGACTGCGCCACTGAGACGAGTAATACATGGAAGAAGATGGATGGATGGATAGATAGATGGATGGATGGATGGAGGGATGGAATTTAATTTGGGAGCCCTTGAACTACAAATGTGAGTTAAAAAATCATGGTCATCTGATGACAACTGTGAACAATGCAAAGTCCAACTATCCAACTCTCAACAAAGTAATTTTTGTGTAATTTTAGGAATTAACGTTTGAAAACAAAGAGTCAGTGATTATAAAGTGACATTGAAATCCTCAATACTTTCGTATCAGCCATTTTATGACCATAACACAAGTGCGTATGTATGTGTGTGTGTGCAGAGGTTTGAAACTTTTAGGGCTCCCTCAGGCCTGCTAGTGGGGAGCCAGCGGTTATATGCGTCAATGTACGTATGTGTGCAAGTATGTTTGTGTGTGAGGAGTCATTTACAGCAGAGTGAAGAAGGAAATTAGCCCGAGGTCTAAGAAAGGCCTTTGTGTACGTGAACTTGTGTGGATTGGTGGAAATTTGTGTGCTTGTGTATGTGAGTGAGAACTATATGTTTATTTAGTGAGACCATTACGTGCCTTATTTCTCCGGTTATTTTTCTTATGTACTCAAACTGTCTGCCTCAACCTTTTCAAGTATTATTGGTCCGAATGATTTTTAAACAACAAATGGCAGCATGTGGAGGAGTTTTGTTTAAAGACTAAATGCGCTCCTCTTATCCCACTCTAAAAGCTTCAAAATTAAACTAACTGAATTTCAAAAAACAAAAGTTATAACTAAATAAAACGTAACTAAATGGAAAATCTAAATTTATTGCAATCCAGTGGCTTAGATGTCAGTTACACTTAAATACAGGAGTAGTCGCATAGTTTGAATCATCTTTTTGTTGACAACAAGTGAACGAAACATTCCATCCTCATTTTTTTCCCCCTTATGTCCTGTCTTCAGTCTTTCCAAAAGGATAAAAAGCAGAGATCAGGTCTGGGTTTTATGATCAAAAGAAAGAAAGAACAAACATGTATTCTCTGATATTATTTGTCTTTCGACTTCAAACAAAATCCAGAGCTAGTTTTAATTACATTTCTGCTGCAACCTTCTGGCAGGAAATTCTGTTTTAAATCAGCCACAAAATTTTTTACTTCACATCGTATCACCCTTGATTGGACCCGTGATCAAAGAGTATCGACAAAACTTACTCATCTTTTATATTATGCTTTTGATGTGAGTGTATGAGAGTTTCTCAATTTATTAGAATAGAATAGCACAGAAGATGAAACTAGCCATGTGATAAAATGTTATTTTGCTGCCTAATGCTGAAATACAGAATTGACATTAAAAGATGGAGCACGTTTGAGGCTGAGCCCGTTTGAAGCCTCATAAACGAAATGTGCTTTAACGATTGTTTTGACAAAACGAGCGCCGCTGTTATATTTAACGATGCAGTAACCCATCTAAACATAAACGGCTGAATTAATGAGCAAGTTTGCACATAAACATAAGAATGTTTTTTTTCCCCTACTGCACTGCACCAGATGAGGAAAAGAGAAGCTCCTTCATTTCCCCTCTACAGAACCCCCCAATAGTACTGCAAGAACTCAGTAGAATCCAAATGTTTCCTTCAGGAGGGCAAACTGATAAGACAAGTGATGAGGAGCTCATAGTTGGGTCAATATACTCACTAATACACCTAATATTTTGGCTGGCCATATGGTGGTCGACTTTAGATAAAGTAAAAACTGTAAATGAAAATTTGTTTAAAAATATATGTGTACAGACAACATTGTTAAAATGATCCACTTCTCACAGACCTTCAGAAATGTGAGCGAATGTTAATGGTGCGCACATCTAAAACTTGTGTGTCAGGAAAACGTTCCGTTTTGAAGTAAGTCCGCACTTTCCCACACCTTCATACTAGCCTACCAAAATATTAAGTGTGAAAAGATACCTCCTTATAAATTCCACTCTGGAACAAAAGTTTAAAATATAACATGCTCAAAGTCAAGATAAAACTTAACAATATGGTTTCTTCACAGCTACTCATCTGGGACAACTTTCCAAGATTTTGGCATGTCTATGTGGAACCTTTTTTCCATTCATCCTCCAGAACTTGTTGGACTGAATCAGAATGTCTACTGACTGTCTCATTCTCTGTTCTCGATTATCCCAAAGCTGTTTAATGGGCTTGTTCTTCCACACCAAATTTATTCAGTATGCCTTTAGTCATTTCACATCATTAACAGGGTTACAACGACAGCAAAATCTCAAAGCTAGTCCATTCATTTATAAGTGAGCATGAGGGTAGCAGCCTCCTAGGCAGCAATCTAATGGTGTCCTATCTTGTACTCGACATGATGTTATCTTTCACGGTCCAATCTCTTTTTCTACGCCATGCTTTTATCCATTCGAGGCACACGTCTTAATGCTTGGCTGACCCTCAGTCAAATGCCACAACCCCCACCGCTAAAGCCACCTTGTTGACACGCACAGTAAGAGTGCTGCAGTGCATGCTGAGTGGAGTCGGGTTTTTATCACTGTTGGGTTCTGCATGAAAGATCACCGATTCACAAAGAGCCAAAAAGTAGTTTGAGAGTAAAAGCACTCATTCAGTTTCTTTGCTTTCAATTGCATTTTCTGGATGACTCAAGGTTCTGCATCAGAGTGGTGGAGTGGTGTTTCCTTGAAGGTGTTAAAAGCACAGTGGAAAAACACTGAAGCAGTTGTTTGGAAATGTCAATGACACATCAACCTGTTGTGGTAAAATGACACGGTGCCAAAAGATATTACAACTAAACATGATGATTTGACTGTTAATTTTATTTAGGTCATGCAGTGCCATTTTCTTAGTCTTTGTTTTGGTGCTGTGAACCTTGTTAATTTGGACTTCCGTTTATTTTGAATTTTGGATGTTTGCCGTTTTGTTCTTTAGAAAATAAACTACTATTATTATCTTCCCTGCAGTTGGTGTTCCAACCCTTCCATATGTCTCTCTGCCATCCGGTGCCAATTATGAAAATAATTAGATATACAGCACCGCTCTGTTTATATGTGTCGCACGAGCAGACTTTGACGCACAGATGGTTTAAAAAAAAGAAAGAAATACATCCCCATAATGAGAATTTAAACCACACATGATTTACAATCTGTGACCAGTCTCATTCCCCTTTTTCAAATCCTCCAGCTCACACTAAGTTTTGCTCGGATTTTCACTCTCTTGTGAATTCACAAGAAGCACACGAACAAACTTTACAGCACTTATTAAAGCACCTGAGAAAAGCAGGTCACAAGGTTTATGGTCGGAAGTCAAGTGGGACAGAGCACAGAGAAGGTCAACGGACCGGAGAAGTGGAGAAAAAAAAGTGAGAGAGCAAAAAATAGAGTGAGAAGAAGCAGAAATGAAAATCGTGTGTGTTATACAGACAGACACTGTATTTTATATACAAACCATTGTGTACATTTACATTATTTTAGGGCACAATATGAAGACTTTTTTTCCCCCACTCAGCTTCAGCCTCTCGCTACGCTCTGACGGTGATGATGGATGCTTTAAGGATGGTGCTAATCAGATAATAAACATTTGGGACCATGATCTACAAGTCGAGAGGTGATAGCCTGTATGTGTGTGCGTGTTTGTATTAGAGGGTCCGAGGGATCGGTAACCTCCAGGTCAGACTAGTGACCTCAGCATGTTGTAGGAACCAGGCGACCGTCATCACGTTGTCCTCCTTGAGTGGACACACACGACCAGACTTTTTGTTTGCTTTCTATCTCATGATTATTATTTGAATGTCTCCTCTTGCTTTGGTAGACGGTAAACAGGACAGGTCTGGCAGGAAGACGAGAACAACGGTCAGGAAATGTCCTAGAAGCACATAAACCCACATGCACACACATTTATGTTGTTTTTAATCAAAACAACCAAACTCCATTCGTACTTTTTTGTCAAATTTCATCATGTGTCAAATTTCACATCAGAAACTGATAATTGCCTGTAGGAAAGAAACACGACCACAAATACACTAAGAAAGTTTTATTTTTTGAATCTACATCAGCCACATGAAATTGCCATTCAAAGGGAAGCAGATACCTAAAAGTGGCCGCGCATGTGGAAGGTAACCTGACCATCCGAACACAGGGGGTCATTATGTGGGGGTCCACCACATATAAATAGATAATATCCTCATGCTGGTGAGTGAAACATAAAGACTCCGTTATTTCGTGATCCAACACACAAACACATCCACACAAGCTTCATGTGGGCCTCTTGTGGGTGTCTGGGCCCCGAGCCTCAATTAAGAGTGATTACATGCTGACCTTAACGGTGAACTCCCACACGTGGGACTCCTGCCCGGCCTGATTAAACTGCGACCTCGCCACTGACCACTCAACGCTAAACACTACCAGACCAGGTCGGAACTCAGCTGACACACTCGGGGGGGGGGTTCTCCACATGGGGATCTGTATCATTTCAAAAATACTCACTAAGCGGGCAAACTGCATAAGGAAGTCATTTTGAAGCGCTTTGTTCGCCATAAATGACACATACTGCTGAAAGAGATCCGTACAATATCACTTTGACCTCTTAAATACCCCTGTAAAAGTTTCTCTAGTGTAAAATGAAAGCTTTAAAGCTATTTAGTGACTCAAATCATTAAATTCCGTTTCATTTAGCTTTTTGAATCATCTGACATTATCTCAGCCAAGGTGGATGTATTTGTCAGCCACTTACTATTCTCGGGTGTATCCCTAAATCAGGTGTGTCAAACTCATTTTTTTGGAGGGCCGCATTGTAGTCATAGCTTCCTTCGGAGGGCCATTATGACTGTCAACCCAAATCAATGTATGAGCACCTCATATTATATACAGTAAAAGCTACAAAACAAACTGACAACTCGTTTTCAAATCTGACGAGTAAAAACTGGTCAAATATTGAAAAAAAAAATTAAGAGTGAAGACAATTTGCAATTCCAGTAATGATACACAAATTTGATTGCACAATTTGTCTTCGCGGGCCACATAAAATGATGTGGCGGGCTGTATCTGGTCCCCCGACCTTGGGTTCGACACGTGCCCTAAATAATCTATTATGACTTGGGGCAAATCCAGTTATTTTTATACAAAATAATGAAAGAAATGTAGATTTTGTCAAGTGCACCCTAACTTCATATAAACGGTGTGCAGCCAAACAGGAAGTGTATGCGCCGTGTATTGTCTTCCCTTTGCAAGCTTTTCCTGACATTGGTCAAAAGTTCAACGCTTCTGACGTGTTCAGTAATGAACTGCAATTTACAGTAGCAAAATTAATGACCTGTGAACTTTGATGACCCTTTTCACATTGTTAAGTGCTCTAAGTAGCTAAGTGGACACAATTAAATTCTGAAACTAATGGACTCATGCAGGACTGGGTACTATTTTATGTTCAGTTTGGCATATGCTGTATTTTAGCTTTGGCCCAAAGACAGCTAGTGTAGGCGGGAAAGTGGTATTAAACTGAATCAAACAGGTTTGTCAGTTCTGTATCATATGTCTAGCACGAAGCAAGCCTTCTTGATAAAAAGTGACAAGTCAAACACACGAATAGGTCCAGGTCCTTAGCATGACCTTGTTGTCTGAGCCTGCACAGACTATACACCATGACTGAGTTTCTATGCTGGACTTGATGGTCTGTTGGGGCCTGCCATGAAAGATTACTTAACACATTTTAAAAACTTTCTCAAAAGCGATGCTTTTAGTTTTTTTGTTTTTCTTTAACTAATCCCTCTATCCAAGACACTTTGTTCTGAATCAATGTCACCTCCATTAGGCCAAGGAAGATGAAACATTTATGAAGCCTCAAGAAGTAAAGAATCACACCAGCTGTCTCCTCGGGCCTTCAAAGTGCTCTTCATGTATCCTCTCTGCTTCTCCTCCCGCATTGGGATTCAATGTATGCCATTCCCAGTCTGCACTTAAGGACCTCACTCTGAATGGTCATAGTGACACAATGACAAGTCGGTGGGAAGGGGTCTTGTGTTTGATTTCCACAGATGATTGAAAGAGTGTTATCCTTCTCTGGAGACTCAGACAGAAGAATTCAGACAATCAAGCGCAACTCTCCAACAAAGGGGAATTCAGAGAATGCTTGTTCACGTCAAAGTCAATTACATTGTGTGATTTTAGGGGGGTAAGACGTTATAATATCTTTTCAGGGATCTAAAGACTAAGGATCATGCTTGGACTGTACAAGCTGGACATGAAACAAGCCAAACAAACCAAACGAAAAAGGACTCCATTTACTCGGAATATGTTTTTCTCATTATCACCATTCACATCAAGGCCATGCTCAGTATTTATTTTTTCATGCATTGCTCTTTAGTGACTGAAAAACCTTTTTGAAATATTCGGCAATAGGGTGGACATTACAAAGACAATTTCATGTGGGCCCCGTCGTATCGCAACAATTACCGACAATGTGCTCAATCACAGGACAGATGCTGAACTGTGTAAAGACGGGACTTAAGTCATAGCACAAACTATACAGAGAAAGAGAGACGTAGACAATGTATTGATCCAGAGGGAAATTAAATAATGGTGAAATAGGGTAGAATGCTGTTTTTTGTCAGTCCCTCTAAAGTGGAGGTGTCCAGGGAAATAAAATGACATATGGAATGACTTGTCTGGGCTTCCTTGATACGGTGCCTCATTCTTGCAACATTCACATGCACGTTTCTGCAGGAAATTGTAATTCTTACTTTCCTTCAGCAATTTCCTCTGATGACTTATGGGAGCAATCTAGCCAAAGGAGTGGCGTGGCTGCTGTTTGCAGTTTTATTAAGTCATCCTATAAGTTGCTTGTGGCCTCTGATTGCATTCCCATGTCATGTCTTTCTGTTTATGTTGTGAAGTGCTGTCCAATCAGGAAGCACAGAAACAAAGAGCACTTCATTTGCAGCTATCACAGCTGATGTCTGACACCGTCAGTGCTGATTGCCTCGAATCGTTATGCCATTCAAAATTTTATTCGGAGTTCTGCGTGCATATCTGTCCATTAGTCATCTTCCACATCTCAGGCTCAGTTTGTTGTAAAATGCTATGCACATGTACTCAAAAAAAAGCAACCAGAAACCTAATATTTTGAATATTTTGTTTGTTTTTAATCAGTCTGTTTTAGAAATTCCCCCCAAGAATATGAAGTAATCCTGAAACATGATGACTTCTTACTTCCATCTTCTTCAACTTCTGTTTCTTCTTGTTTCTTGTAGCATAACATGTTTTTTTAATTTTGTAACATTTAAATTATTTGTGCGGTTTTATTTTCAGTAACCCTGATTCTTTGATTGTAATAATCAAAACCAAAGGAAATCGGACAACACATTGTTTATCTCATCAGCCAGTCTGTACTTGAAATTTAAAAACAATCCCAGTGAAATTTGCCCAGATTTTCCACATTAAACACCAGGATGTCATTTGTCCACAGCCATAACCACAGTTCCACAAGTTTGGGAGGGACAATGGGATTAAAACAGATGGAACATATTTGCTGTTTCCTAAAGAGACTATGTCGTGAAATGTCACAGAGCATGGGAATAATACGTTCCTCATGGAGAACCTGTTAAGGTGTCAGTGGGAGGTCTTTCAAATGAGCCTTCTACAATGCTCCGAGAGCCCTGAGTCTTCTCAAGCATCCAACATTCAGACTAATACTTTGACACTCCACTCATCTTCCACCTTCCCAAGCAGCATGAAGCGCAGGGGAGCCTCTTTGCAGCTTCAAAACAAGTGTTTCCAAGACTCATGGTTGTGGTAACACTGACACCTTGAATGGCTCCCCCTCACCCTGCCACGACCTCTGTGTTCACTTGGGCTTGAGTGTGAATAGATGCATAAGAGAGTGGGGGTGTTGCGGACGAACCCCACAACTTCATTAAACTACCGAACACGTCCCACTGTGTGTGAGAGAGAGATGTGGGTGTGTTGTCATTGTCTGCATTGACTAAGAATTGAATTCTGAAAAATGGATTTAAATTAAAATGCATTTCAGGCAGCGCAGCAATATTCTGGTTAGAATGTGTGCCTCACGATTTGGAGGTTTTTGGTTCAAGTCTCGACCTCTGACCTTACTGTGTGGAGTTTGCATGTTCTCTCTGGCTTCCTCTTGCACTCCAAAAACATGCATGCTAGGTACATTGAAGACTAAATTGCCCATAATATTTTCTCAATATTTCCCCTGTTATTGGCTAGAAAAGGGTTCAGTTCGCACATGACCAAACCCAGGAAACAGGTGAGCCATGATTGGCCATAAGCTCTGTTAGTCTACAGCAGTTGGCAAAATGGCATCCTCTTGACATGTATAAAAATGGCTGTATTTTTTTTCCAGCTAAATTCATACTTCACAGATGCAATAGTAATCAGAATGTTGTGTTGAGACTAGTTGAGGCGCATCTGATGGCTGACTGATGTAGTAGAAGGGGAGCACAGAGCCAGAATTGTAACCATAGTACAGTGAGTCAACTGCAAAGGTCAATGAGTGGTAAACCAAGTACAATTCAGTACAAATAAGAATTCACCCATATCCATCCAAAATGCCTGACAGCACAGTATTTTGAATCAAGTATAGGCTTATTTTGGCCTTTGCAAGTGCACTAACATCAGGTGTCAAAGCGTGAATAGTAAGTGGGAAGTGTTTTTCAGCTCAATCGTCAGAGGAAAAAAATAGCAACAACATATACTATGCAGTTATGCAGAGACAGAGAGAGAGAGCATGCGAGAGAAAGAGCAAGAGAGAGAGAGAGAGAGAAAGAGTGAGAGAGCAAAAGGGGGTAGGCAGAAAGGCGTGTTGCTTCTTTCCTGGCTCCAGACATACTTGTCCTCTCTTCTGGTGCACATGTGCTGGAAGCAGTGAGGAAGTGCAGAGCCGTCCTGACCCAAGTGAGTCAGTCAGTCATCAGTGCGCTCACAACCAGCATCTGTCTATCCATTATTTTGGGACGCATGTAGACTATTTGGGATAAGAGGAACATTCCTGGCTTCACATTCTTGGAATATTCAGTCTGATGCTAGAGAAGGCAGGTTGAAATTGTATCTAGAAGAATGGCAGGATTTACCCCCTTTTTCTTTCTCTTGGCGTTCCTTGCCACTTGCGTCTCATCCAGCAGCAAGTCAAATGTGCCCCGCCTCAGACTCTCCTATAAAGGTACATCTTTCCATCTACTAATCCTATTTACAGTATCAATGTGTCGGGTTACTTGTGTATTGAGAATTTAAATCTTTATTGTTATTGCTCAGTGTCTAACCACACTGTGGATTGCAAGTTAATTTTTTTGCTTGCATGTGATTGGACATTGTAATTTAATGCTCATCAGGTCAATGGGTCTGAAAATGATTTGTTTACTAAAAATAATGTATATTTGTTTATATATTTATTGACAACAATGTATAGTGACTGGCAAAACATTTAGATGCTCTTCCACCAGATGGCAGAAGGTACAATCAACGTGTACAGTATTCACTTTTTGTGACAGTTTTTTTCCCCCCTAACATACAGTAAAATATGCGTAAACTTTTACTATGCACTTTTTTGGCTTCTGTTTTTGAGAGCTTCCTGTAGTGGTGCTTTTATTGTACAGGTTAGAGGGGGGCGTCGTGCTTATGTGATGAGTGCCAGCGGCGATTTGGGCAAAGTTTGCTCTTCTGTGGGATTGTGTCATTATTAGAATTTATTCACAGCAGTGAGAAAACACCCGCGGAGGATGTTGGCTAATTTATGAAGTGTGATGGGGGATTGTAAAATGACTATAAACTTCCACACTTGCAACTGTTTTCTTGTTGTCTTGATGGATGTTCACTGCTGAAAATTAAGCACTGGAGTGTTCTGTGTCAGAGGTGGGGCCCGATTGATATGGAATTTTTTATAGGCCAATGCGTTTCCAGTGCATGGTAGGGTAAATTCTGAATATTTTGTGTGAATGCCGCAGAACAAACTGTTGTGTGCAAAAAAAGATAATGAACGCTGCATTTGCATTTATTCTGCTGTTGTTGTAAATAGAAATCAAGCATTTGTACATTTGCCAAAAGCCATTGTGAATGTTGAGGCCCAGTGAGTGCTCTTCTGTGCCAGCATACTTGGTGTGAATGCTGGGAATCAAGTATTGTCACTATGCAGTTCTGACCCTAATTAGGTTGTGGTCTGAAGCGTCGAAATGAACAATGTTGTGACAAAATAGCAGCAGCATTTATTTTGTGACATTTTTTCATAGTCAGGTTAGTTTTACATTTTACCGTGTAAACTTTTATCTGAAACCAAAATACTGTACTTTGACATCATAAAGCTTGGACAAGTTTGGTGTGGAAGAACAGCAATTGAAGTGGAGCCAGCAGGCCCCCTCTCAGGTGCAACATCTGCTGACCTCTAAGATGGACAAGAATTCTCGCACATTCCACATTTTGTTCACTGTTCACTTCCTGAAGGTGGAATGGCCAGCTGTCCATGTATTGTATGTATCAAGCACTTCTTCCTGCATCTAATCTAAACCGGCTTTTGGCCATGACTCATTTGGCTGTCTGATGATAAGCTTGCAAAAGTTGGTGCGTGTGCGCGCTTGAATTTGTTTTCAAGGGTTGTTGACAAATCAAGCTCATTGTTTGCGTCCTGTAAAGACGGAGTGGGTGTGTGTAGTCTTCATTTGTGATAGATTGTATCACACAGGATTTCCTTCAGTGCCGTGCCATGATTTCAGGAGAACACTCACGTCGTCTTCCTTTCGGAGGGACGTAGCGACAGCACTCAAGGGGAAACAACAAGGCAGTGGAGTTTTTGGTATGACTTGTGCTAGCGCAGCTAACTGTAGACACCTGCAGTACGAGAATTTATGCCTAGCATGTATTGTTTCAAATATGCTAGGTTATGACTATTGGCCCAGTTTATGAACACATTTTTTAGATATAAGCATTTGGAGATGGCCTTGAACTCAATTCCCTTCCCAACAAGCAGCAGTTTGGCAGATAGTGAACAATTTGTCAAACCGTTCTTCAAGTCGTTTATTGGCACGCCCAGTTGAAGTTCACCGTATGAGTAAACCAAGAGAATTTACATGTTGTGTGTTCAAACTTTGTATTGAATTTACCTTAGGAAATTCTACTAGCTTGATACAAAATGAATTGAAGGGGTAATGAATAAAATTGACTGCTTGTGGTGTTGCGTTCAAATGAGAGTTTTTACCAGCTTTCCAATCTTTAAATTCAAATTATGGATTTTGACTAGATTTGAGTGTGAAGCTGTTTTTGAAGAATTTGAAGGGATCTTGAAGGTGAAAACTTGTGTTTTAACACATACTGGACAGAGTCAGGAAGAGGGGAAAAAAGTAATGACCAAGGTTTTGAATATTTTTTTTCGACCTTCAAGTAGCCAATAAAATTATTTTACTTCATTGTAGAAATTGGTCCATTTTTTTCAAGCATCCTGCAAAAAGGAAAGAACTTCTGCCTATAACATTGTTGCTGGAGAAATGCTTCCTGAGCTCTTGACCTATAACACCACAGGTTACACACTTTTAATAATTTCCGCCTTGACTTGACTTCACATGGGCCGTCTGAGACTTCTTTCTTGCTTTTCACCTCAGGGATTGGAGTCTGTCCCTCATCCCCCCACCCCACCCTTTGCTCATGACAACCAGGAAAAGCCCTCAGGGTGTTGTATTCCCAGGAGGATTAGGAAGTAATTTTGCGACAGGAAAAGGTGTCATTATCTCATTTTAATCAATTGGGATACGGAGGGGGTCGAAACAGGAAGAAAGTCATTTTTACCTCTGAAAACCTGCACTCTTTGTACTTCTTCCTTCTAATCAAGACCCAAGAAGACATTTACATTCACATGGAAGTCACTTCTAGCACCTAAATCTCCACAGGGGCAGGATGGACTCAATTTAGGAATTTTCGCAAACCGATGCCAGCCGGTTGTTCTATCCTTACCTCATCCAAGTGGTTCCTCCCTTTCCCTCTACATGCAGCGCACAGGTGGTGTGCTGAATGTCCTTGACGTGTTGGAAGAAGACACTGATCTGCTTGAGTACCGCGGCAGGTCGAGGCATGCAAATTACATTTTGCAAGCAGACCTCCATGGCCGGATGATATCAAATTGGCGCAGAGGGCCTGTCACAGGAAATGTCCTCACTGTGCCGGAACGTCCGTGTAAACGCTCAAGCGCAACTGGGTTCTCTAAAACAAAAGCGTAATGTGAACGTGAGTCATTCGCTGCACACCTTATTTATTCAACATGTTTCATTGTCATACAAGTGTTAAAAAGAAGTTGCCACCTGCTTGCACTCTTCGGAGGAGCTCTGGCAAACAGCCACAGTAGTTTCCCATCATGCTTTTTTCTGTCCATTATTTGTCTTTCCTCTCTAGACAAACCTGCCAACTTCTTTTATTCACTCTTCCTGTGTCTTCTTGTAGGCAAACGCAGACACTGAACACATACACACTGGCTGACCTGAGGTACACACACACAGTCGTGCTATACAATATTCACTTTGTTTTCAGCAAAAGCGGGGGGTAACTTGAAAACACAAGGAGCTCTCACCATTGGCCTCTTTTTTTTTTGAGCCGATTACATTAGTTCTCAGAGTCAAGGGTTCTGTTAGTTTTGTCTCGCCGCCTGTGAATCAATTAGCGTGTTTGCTCCATTGGCATCAGCGACAAACGGATACAAAGACGAGTGTTGGTTGTTCTTGGAGCCAGCGGGATAATCTGAGAGCCTGCCGGAACCGACAAGAATGTGGCAGCCATTCCTATGCTTGAGCACCTTTTTTTTTTCACTTTCACTATTCTTTTTCATCACTCAGTCATTTTTTTCTCTTCCCCGCAGTCATGTTGTGTTACAGCGCGATGACAGCAATTTTTCTGTCGTTTTCTTCTCCACAAGCTGATTTTTTAAGTACTCCCAGACCTCTGATTGAAAACCCAAGAAAAAAAAAGGTGCCAGATTTTCCAATAAACAATAGGTTTTCAAGTGAAACTATATGCAGTTGAACCAGATGAAACTTGAATATTTTGGCATCCTCAGAATAACAATAAACTGTCAAAAAGAAATTCAACAATTATTTCTAAAATATTTAAAATTATGAGGTGAAGTCACAGTGCAACCTCAAAGTTCCTTATGGTCAACTCTGGGAACACTCGTTTGGAAATGTACACAGCATTAATTATCCTTCAGAGGAGTGAAAACAAAGAATATGTGTTCACTGACTTTTAAGGATAAATGAAAAATATTGAATCCACTCTCTGGATCTTCTTGAAAATGTCAGTTACCTTTTCAAAGGCACTGAAAGAATGAAAGAAGAAAGATGCACTTGGAAAAATACAACTAGAACAATACATATAAACCATGTTACCAGCACAAACTAAAAAAACAACTACACACCTAATCTATACATAAAAATCCACATACCTCACACTCTTGATTCTTTTACCAAAGAACAATTGATAAACTATGAAAATAAAATATTTAGAAACGCTTGCAATCATGTTTAAGCCAAAATCATTGACAGTACTGTAGCCCCCCCCCCACGAGTAGTTTGGAATGATTGCAACATTACCGATGGGGTGCCTCCAGCTCTGAGAGGCCATTTCTCCAAACTTTCTGCACTTGACACACCCTGAACACAACACTTCAGCTCTGCACTGATTTATTGTTTCTTTATTTGGATTGGATGTGCAACTTTGACTCAGCGACTTGTCATGGTTCTCTTAGGCCACTGTGTGTGTCCAAATGTTTTTCTTTTTTAAACACCACTCAACCGTGTACTACAGTTATTAGTGTGTCAGTCATTGAGAATGTTGTTGCACCATCTGCTCATGTGAGCTACAATACATATGTTCAGTTTTAGAAACTGTTTTTGGTAAGAAAACAAAAAGTTTCAGGGCCAAATTAATACCATCGAGGAAAAGGCTGCAAAAGGACAAGATAGAAAAAGAGAATTGTTTCCAAGAGGTGGCGTCAAGCAGGGCGGTGAGAATGAAAATGGAGAAGGATAGACGTAATGATAATGACGAGTACCGAGGGTGATGAGCTAAGAGCCTTGCCTGTGTTTCGCTTGGCCCGGCAGACTAATCAGAAGCCTCCTGAGATGACAGAGAGGAGAGAAGTGTTGTTACGTATGCGTGTGTGTTTGTTT
Organism: Syngnathus floridae; assembly: GCF_059516105.1. Taxonomy (NCBI): domain Eukaryota; kingdom Metazoa; phylum Chordata; class Actinopteri; order Syngnathiformes; family Syngnathidae; genus Syngnathus; species Syngnathus floridae. Next base: position 19,849,834 of record NC_142414.1, on the reverse strand, counting down.
TACTGTCCTAACAATTAATAAGAAAAACAGCATTAGTGAAATGTAGGCGTTACTTTTTTTACATCCAATATTTAATGCTTTTGCATTAATGACTCATTTCCACCCATTTTTGATTCATTCACCACTATGGACAACTTTACTGACCCTAACACGAATTGCTTCGGAATGTGAAACTGCAGCATAGGACAACATAAATAGTAAAATGACAGCTTTCATTCACTTTCTGCCTAAAATTTCTGCCCCTAAGTGGTTTTCCAATTTTCCATATAGAGTCGAAAAACAACTATATAAATCAAAATCAAATTGTAACCGTTGCTGCTTACTTTATGGCACGTCTCACCGTGTTGATACATTGAGGTCAAAGAGGTTTCAGCAGTGAGAAACGGTGACAGGTTGCCAGGAAATCCCAGGATTTACTCTGCCATGATTTGACGATCAAGTCTGTGATTTATTTCAATAGTGTTTTTGAAAGGAAAGACAATTTCCCCTTTTTCATTTCTTTTGGTCATAAATAATTTTAAGGGCTTCATTTTATTAAGTCAAGCTTAAACTACTCACTAAAGCACCACTATTCAGTCATTTGTCAGTAAAATCAGACCTTCAAAAATTGGTTTTATGAATGCACTGTCATCTTGAAAGAAGGAGAAGGTCCAGTATAGGTTGAACTGCCTGTGCAGAGTTACATCCAATGTTTGTCCAATCACATTAAAATAATGCTTTGTAACTTCTATTAGCATTTAGCATGTACATTGATAGAGCTGACTTGATGATCTTCTGACAGTCTTCATTATCATCATCAAAGCATCTGATTAGAGGCATAATATTATTCCGACTTCAACAGCTCAATGTATGATTGCATTTTTCTTCCTGGTTAATAATTTATACGTTCTTTGCTGTTGATGAGACAACCACAAAAACAAGAGGTGGGATGTTAATATGATACCAGGTAGCATAAACATGGAGCGGAATGTGTCAGATTCCAAAAATTCTTAACGTTCTGCAACAATAAACAGCCAAGTTAAAGTAAACCTGGAAAGACACACTCAATGAACGCTTTGTTCATCGATGCGTAGTTGTGCATATGTGTGTGTGTGTGTGTGTGTGTGTGCGTGCGTGTGTGTGTGTGTGTGTGTGTGTGTGTGTGTGTGTGTGTGTGTGTGTGTGTGTGCGCATTTCAGTCTGCAGCTTCACACAGTGTAGGATCCGACCAGTGGCCAATTTGTACATGAGACATGTCAGCATGAAATCTGGAAGTGAACCTCTTCACTCCCTCTGCAAAATCCGTCAACTCCCCCCCAAAAGTGCACATATTCAGTGCATCTGCTTTTTATCACTTGATGGAAACCTATAGCCAGGGAATTAATATAGTTTCCATGAGATATCACTCCAAACCAGTAGAAATCTTTTCCTTATGTCTAATCAAAGTTAATGACATTGGAATAAACACAAGTACAATGAGAGAATGCAGACTGCCACTGAGCTTTAAACATTGATCACCGTGTGTGTGTTTATTTCAGTTCAAAATCGTGATTACGCATAATAACTATCATAATAATATTAATGAGCGTAACCCTATGTTTAAGGCCCAAGGCTGGTTTTAAGATCAACGAGATAATCTGAATGTGAACCTGCCATGTTTTGTGAATTACTATGGCGACGGTGACAAAATGTGGGTTTTCACAGTATGCAAAGGAATCCTGACCATTATCCTCTACCCACCAGGCAAAAAGGAAAAGAAGGCAAAAGCAAACCCAAATGAGCCTTTTATGGGGAAAATGTGGGCACCTTTTTTGCATAATGTGTTAGGAAAGTAGTTTGGAATGCATTTGTTTTCATGAAAAACGCTCTGATTGCCCTGCAGCAAAGTAGTAACAGCAAGAACTGCTTTTTAATTGCACTACTGTTAAACAAATGCGGAATAATTGAGTTTCTACTACTGGAGCTCCCAGTACATCAGAGCACTTGAATGTCTTAAAATAAACATCTTAGCGATACTGGTCTCTGTAGTCCGTGCAAATGTAGTATCTGCATGATTTTGAAGTGGTCGTTCGTTACAAGGTCAAATTGATACACACTGCTGCTGCTATCAAGGCTATCTGGTTGCAGCATGATGCCAGTTCTACCACAAGGAAAAAGGAACAAAGGGACCAACTCATGCATGTGGAATTGAGTCACCAGATACTCTCATCTGCACATCTATCAAAGAAAACAAGTGGATACAAAGGATGGCTTTAATTCCCATTTTAAAATATGAGGCAAATGTGGACAATAAAAGACATTATTATTACACTCCACGAAGGTCTTCGTCATATTGCAAGTATTTAAAACCAAACCTCCCAGTCAATGAGAAGCAGTTGAATGAGAATGCAAAAAAAGACTCTTCGTCTTTCTTGCAGTTGACACAACCCAGTGCACACAGGCTGTAAGGCTGACGACTGTAAACAAATCCTTGAATAAACGTGCTTATCTTTGAAGTTTGCGATACCATCGGAGAGCTTTGACACGTTCGCAGAAACCAGGCATCTTTAGTGTGTCACTTTCGGTCTGTCGAGGTGGCCTGTGGGGAACCGAGACACATTGAAGACAGATGTAAAGTTTTCCCTTATGGATGCTTGGAAACAACCTGTGTACCAGCCTAAGAATATCCGATGAATAACTATGTGCGTGGCAAAGGTAAAAGTGACAATGAGACAGATGGACAGACACTTGGGATGAAACCCAAGACATATTGGAGAAGGTAAGCTGCTTTGAGTGGGGAAAACTAAAACCAGAAAGGAAGTTGAAGATGGATAGACACAAGGCACCGATTTACAATGGCGAGCTGAGGTTAAATGGATGGACAGACAGACGGACGAACGGATAGACGGATGGAAGGACAGATGGATGGGCACAGGAAAGTGAGGAAAGGGAGAAGTGAGACTTGTTTTTACAGTGAGGTGTTGAGCCGTTAAGATGGATAACAAGCTACAGATGTAAGCTATTAGTTCAGTGTGAGTGTGTGTGTGCATGTGTGTCTGTCAATGTGTGTGTGTGTGTGTGTCACTGTCTATACATGCGTATGTGCCGTTTTTGTCTTTTGTAAATTAGATGGATGTGAACTTGACCGGGCTCCATTTCTGTAACTGAGTTAGAGTCCGTTCAGTGATCATACTGCTTGCTATTATAAAATCCTAAAGCTTGTTTTTCCCCAGCGGTCACACCAAGAATTTTTTATGTACATCATCAAAAAATATCTGCAAATCTTACAATGGTGCAGAATGGCATTACATCATAGAGACCTATACAGGCTATTTATTTGGATCTGTCTATTTTGGGAATCTCAGCTACATTTGACATAATGTGATGGGTAAATGATTCACAAAATTAGCATTTTATTTATTATAATTATTTTTCATTTCCATTTTCGCGGACCACCTGCAATAATGTTGGTACGTGCAAGCTGTATTGTGCTGACATGTTTGACAAGTTAGTCGGTGCCGCACATCCTCCCATCATGAAGGCCTGTCACCCCAAAGTTAGACTTTTTCCACACGCTATCCTCGGAATGAGCAGAGAGTGATAAGCCTGACAGGTGATAGAGTGTAAGTTGCTGTGTTTGTGTGCAAGTGTGGGGACCAGATGACTTCTTCTTTTAGCATGTTTAAGTGTGTCGTCTCGTACACAGGTTAAAGTTAGGATGTCATGCTAACTGCAAACTTTTTTGGTTGGACACAAGGAATCTTCAATCACAATGCTTATTTCTCATCACAAATTGCAATACTGTATAAAAAATGATGTGAATTAACACAGGTGAATTTGCTAGTATAAAACTCCACAAAAGGTGAATACAAGTGGCCTAAAAAGGATCTGAAACACCAAGGCCCGAGTGATGCGGAAATTGTGTTTAGTAAAGAAGTCGGTCCGTTCCATTCCAGTCCTGTAGATGGCAGTAGTGTGGTTTCAACTGCCACACATAGCATTTATTTTCACTGCAGCGTTATTTGGCAAAAGTTTCAAAATAGTTAAACTTTTACGAAGTATAATCAACACATAAATCATAGTCAAGTATTTTGTCTGGAATGGAAATACAACCATCACTATAAACAAAAAAAATGTAATGTCAGTCAACAACTTGAATATTTAAAAAAATACATTTGTGGTCTATGTTCACTCAGTTATGACAACCCATCTTCAAAACTGTCATGAAAAAGACAAACCTTTTGATAGATCTTTCAAACCAGATAGCTGCAGACTTTTTAGCAGGGAAAATGTTAGTTGTCACTCACAGCAATGGACAAATTCAGATCTGATATAGATGAAGGTAAAAGACCAAAATAAATATCTTAGAATACAGAAGATGGTAACATCATGTTGAGAAGTTCCTGTCTTCATATTTGTTCTGCTTGCTGCTGTCAGTATGAGCACATCCATCATTAACTTCAACATTCTCTGGCTTGTGCCTTCATCTTCCTGTTGTTCTTCCTTCTCGTTATTTTCAGACTCAAAGCCTCCCTTCTCGCTCTGACCTTATCTTTCCCTTAGCTTTATCCCTCACGTCTCAGCTTGTTCAACGCCTGTTTTCTTCTGCCAGCCGCTCCGATGTTTTATGTTGGCTTTTTGAAACCGCTCTCATCATCAGTGAGCTTTATGAAGGCTTCGGTATGCACTGGAGAGTGCTGCTATTCCTCTATCATGGCTTTTGGTTCTTGTAATGTTATTAAGTATTGACTACCCAAGTTTCCGCTTGTAATGAGGTCGATGGCGTTTTTTTGTATATGTGGTGTGTGTGTGTTTATGGGTGTGTGCTTGTGGAAAAAGGAACAGGATGCCAATTGAAAAGGCAATAAGACAGAAAGTTCATCTATTTTTATCGTGCTTGGCCTTATGAGGGGTTCAAGTAAGCTGGAGTCTATCGCATCTTCAGGGAAGAGGTGAGGTACACCCTGGACTGGCCCGCCTTTCAATCACAGGAAATATATAGACAACATGCAGCCATTCATACCCACAGGTCTTAAAATGGTTCCCTGTCAGTTCTGTGATTGACAGGTGGTCAATCTGAGGTGTTCCCTGTCTTTCATCCTGAGCCAGCTCACTCTTGGCTTTTAGTGAGCCAATGCCTAATAGGTGGCAAAGGAAATGGATGGAGATTTAGTTTTTTTGTCCACAAAGCTCCACTGATGGACAAGGTGTCAAAGAGGACATTTGGCCCCTACACTTCAATCAGTCAGTGCTCCACTGAATGGCGAGGGAACACCGTTTCAATGAGGGTTTTGTGTGCGTATCATCCGAGCGATGAGAGATCGATGGAAAGCTGATCGGTCCAAAGACTCTGAGGGTTTTGCATTCCGATGACAGCTTTTTTTCTCCAAGCGTCTTAACACATACTGTCTCTATGAGAGTGCCAATCGAAATGTTTTCTTTACAAAGGCCGTCGTCCTGATCATTTTAAATTTTGGACACATGCTTAAATGGATGTGTAAAAAACAATGACTCAATTATCAGTCAAATTGGGCTATTCTCAAACATTGTTGCATTGTGTGTGTGTGTGTGTTTGCGTGTGTGTGTGTGTTTGTGTATGCGTGCATAGAGGAATGAGAGGAGACGCCCGTGTCTAGTTGAACTTGAGTTCAACTTGCTCATTGCCACTCCTGCTGAAATTTTGCAGCAACCTTTTGGATTGGAAATCTGCTGCTGCCAGATTGGTTTAGGAGTAACCAGGTGCATAAGCTTCTTGCTGCACCCCCTTAAATAGATAAGCAGACATGTGGGAGCTTTGGATCTTTATTATTTGTCTTGCGCATAATTTTTGTTCCTTTCCTGTTACTCAGCATGATTTATTATTATTGGATGTAAACTGCAAGTATGATGTTTTGACCCTGCTGTGGGAGTTATGTATCCTGGTCTTGGTTCAGTGGGTTTCACTTTTGTGGAGGGTAGGATTTACTGAGTGGCTTTATCAGGCAAAGAACCATATTTGGTAAATTCAGTTTATTTTTTTAAATAGACCCTAGGTGCCTTACTATAAACCAAAATAAGTGCAAGTTCTACAAGCCAATCATTAGAAAGAGAAATGACACCAATACCGCTTTTATAAGAACATGTAATACTATACAGTATAATAAAATGGATTTATATTATGATGCTATATCAAGAAGTCTTGAAATGTTCTATAGTAATTTTGCAGCTATGTAGAATTACAAAATAATGTCTTTTACGTGGCTCTTTAACGGAAATGCAATAAAAACGAATGGACATTACAGTATATTATTAATGATGTCATCGGTGAGTCTTAAGCTCTCCTCAATCATAACAAAAAAAGTCCCGAAAACCACTGTGTTCTCCATCCAGCCATGTTTTGCTAATTTAAAAATGCCATGTAAAAAATACACCATTTCCAACAAGGCAAAGCTATCTTGAATGTTCCGGAATGATCAGTAGACTTCAGCAACGGTAGTAAAGTTGGATCGCAGACGCAGTCCTCATTTGGTGACTGAAACATAACGTCGACATGTTCATGCCCAGAGGAATTCTGTTCATGAATGTAATGAAAACTAAAAAACAAAAAAGAATTCCACGTGAATCTGACTTGGGCTTGTACTGAGTTAAGACCAGATGTGCCCCGGCTTGTATAAATGCGTGCAAAAAGTTCAAACACTAGGATGTGCTTTTGTTTTGAGTGCAAAGATGAGAAAATAAAACAAAACATTGCAAAGAAATTAGTGACACATTTTGTGGTGCGAATGAGCTGAATTATTTCTTTGAGATTTGATAAACAAATACTTAGGCTTGTATAAAGTCCCTGAAAGGGATACTTGTGTAAACAAGTAAACAAAACAAAAAACAAATGGCTGAAGAAAAAGTCACCTTGTAGACTATTACTTGAATAAAAGGCTTCAATGATCTGACATTAACCGAACTTGTGTATCAAAAGTACTTTTCTGATATTAAACCTGCTAAAGTGTTTGAAATATTTTGAAAACGTGCACATTTAGAATTTTGATGATGTTTTAGTTTTGTTAAATCTGACTATTTCTATTGCTTTTACATCAGTGGTGTGCATTAAAGATCTGCAAACTGGCTAATGAGCGACGTTAGTTAGCACGTCTGCCATTTGTTCTTAACTCCAAGATCCAAACGTTGTTTTTTCCTTTCCCCATGCAGATCTACTGTCCACCAACAGATCATCCATCTTCAGTGGGCATCATGGCCAACTCTCTCTCTCAAGTGTCTATCTGGATGAGTACCGTGACCGTCTCTTCCTGGGAGGCAAAGACGTCATGTACTCTCTCCTGCTGGGACCAGCCAAGAGCGAGTCCAAGGAGGTAACAGGAACAAATTACTCCATAATAAACTAAAAACACTCGTAAACCATATCATGACTTTGTTTTTAATACTGAATCATTGTCCCTTGGAGTCTTTTTTATTAGGCAACAAACCAAATGTGGTAACATAAACAAGAATCAAACTAGACGCCATATGTCTTGTTTGAAGAAATGTAATTATGATGATTACAGCCGTCACTATTGGATTTTTTTAGACTTGATTATTCCGTTGATTGATCAAATAATTGGATACAATTTTGTTTTGAATGTTTTGGATTATCCTTTGGATCATTTTAATTTTAATAATGCCTTCAAACACTTAACAGATTATGGAAATAGTTGATTAATTTGAGAATCAATAAATCTTTACTAGGATAATGTTACGAATAGAATTTATGGCCATGACATGTGATGTGTCATCCAAAATGTTACAGAAAAAGCTTGTCACATTCAATAACATCATGCTGCAGTAAATAAAAAAAGAAACTATAGACAAGAATTTGTATGCACATAAAGATCCCTGATTAAAAAGGTAACCTCTGACCTCTCAGCTTTAATCCAATTCACTGTAAACATGAATAAGAACTGCTTGATTATTTTGTCAACTTATACTTGATTCATGTTTTTTAAAGTTCAAATCTTTCCAGTTTTGAAGCATGAGTGTGTCATAACAAATTTACTATGAAAATAAAATCATTATATAGTAAAAAGAAAACAGATAAAATGGTTAAAAATAAGCGTCTGGGTTTTGTTTGCTGGACCCCATTCTGGTCCCCATCTCTCCACGATGCTTGGCCTTCTCCAAGGTGGAATCAATTAAGTGACTAAAAAGATGTTTGATTTCGAAACTTAACTGCTTGAACATTCATCTTGGGAACAATTGCTGTGTTTATGTCACTGCAGGGGCACAGTGGGGGGGGGAGATAGCAAATCTAATTCCTAATTCCAATGGCCCAACATCGACCGGCGTGTCCTTAACAATTCTTAGCCAATACATTGAGAGCAAGATCTCAATCTGCAAACATGTGTCAGCGAGACGCACTTATGAAACAAGATATATTGCACATCTTTGTTTCATTTGGTCGAGAGGGTCACGCATTGTTATCAGTTGTGAAAAAGTTAAAAACAGTGATTCCACCAGAGTTTAACTTCACATGGAATTTTATTGCAGAGTTTCATATGTCAGCAGGACTGAATGAGTTGAACTTAAACGTTTAACTTTCTGCAGCTTTTTTCACTTAACTTCCAGTTGGCTGTACACTAAAAATCTGAAAGAGTCGGTCAACGATGAAGAGGAAGTATTCCTGTATTTACTTCTGTTGGCCAGCGCAAGAAGGGACATTTTAACAAAAAGAGACAGAAAATGGGACCACTGCAGTCAAGTGGAGACTGTGGCTAAGCGTCTAAAGCACAGAAGTCAAACTCCAGTCTAATTATTATTTTTTTTTTTTTTGCACAAATTGATTTCTTGCACACTCGTTTATTTTGTTAAAATTCCGGTTTGTTTAAGTATCTGGCGCAAGAACAAAGCATGTGGCTCTTAATGGTTTTGGCTCACAGGGATGCTTTGCTTGCCAGATATCGGACAAGGTTGAAAAGAGTGAAAGGATGTGTTTGTGACTGTCCTGCACTTTGCATCTGTTTTAAGCTCTCCACAGATTAAACACAAGGTCAGCGATCAAAGGACGACGACTTTTGACTGTTGTCTGAGGGTGGATTCAAAGTTAAAGAGACGTTGTGGTGACATTTTGAGAGTTAAACAGGAAGGAATTTGGATGACTAGTGGAGGTCAGCCATGGTTCTCACAGGGTGGAGATTTTGAACAACTAGCCTAATATTGCAGTGCAGCAACAAGCCAAGGAAACCTCGCCAAAGCGGAAATACTCCAAGTCAAGTTTATAGACTCGCTCCAAATTCTAATGCCATGATTTTATTTCTATTTCTAAAAAAATCAGATAATTGCATGACCCACTTTTGGTCACAACTAGGACATGCCAACAAATACAGTCGGTTTAGAAATTATTTAGAAAAACTGAATAATTACAGTGGGATGCTGGCAGAGCTCCAATTTATTCAACTCAAGAATCAAATTATCCTGAAGCAATAATAGAATGACACATAATGAGCTATACAACTTATGAATAAAAAATGGTTTTCTTGCATTTTATATACGTACTAGTGAGCTCAATAGACTAAATATCACAGTAGCCAGGCAGATTGTATTGTTGAGCAATAGTGATAGCTGGTAATGTGCACTTTCTTCACTGACACACACACACTGAAACTGCACTTTTATATGTGACATCTGACCTAATAATGATCCCACTGTGGTATTTAAAAAATATTATTTGCCTCCCAAACAAATCCATGCGGGTGCACTCGCACTGCCCATACACGCATGAAACACAATCGTCTTTGCCGTGCACTGTTTGTTTTCCTGCTTCCTTATGCGTCTGTTCGACAAAAACAAAGCCGGTTACAAAAACTCTGGTGGTTTGCGAGAAACTGCAGGATTTCACAGCTCACTGAAAGTCAATATTGAGTCAGCTTTCATCTGCAGGGAAATCTGAAATGTCTTTTATCATCGTCAGAAAGCATTACGGGGACCAGTCAAAGCATTTCGTGTCCAAATGTTACATGATGCTTTCAAAGTCACATTGTTGTGGCTTTGGGTTTTCCCTAATTAAGCAGTGTTTGGAAAAAAATAAATAAAAGTTCTAAAGCTTCACATGTGCAGGATTATTAGAGCTCCAATGTTTTATTCAAACAGATGATGTGCTTCATGTTCAGTGTAAGCATGAGTAAATATGTCACAATCAAAACAAGCATGAGGCACCGTATCGTTCTGCTATCATTTATCGTTCAGCAAAACTCGATTTTGAAAAACTCTAGAGAAAAAAATTGTGTCCATTTGTGGAAGGTTTTGTGAACTGAGAAGCATGTTTCATCTCCTTTTGCATGGAACTAAGCAGTCATTCTGGTTGCTGCTGTCCAAAATTTGGAACCTTTTTGTATTTTGAATAAAGTGATGTAGCCAGCTAGCTGTCACACATAGTCATCTTAAAAGGAAAATTTTTTGGGGGTCAATTTGGTTATATAGTATGTTATTTCTGGACACACGGTATGCGAAATTAGTCAAAAGCTTGCCCAAAACAGAATGAGATTCTGTGGCTTATGTGGTGTTCCATTTCATTATTGTTGGTATTTTACAATTTGCATGCAAAATGTCTTCAAGTTTCTGAGTTTCAATTCAGCAGAACCACCACTTTGGCAACATATCATTAATACTTGATTTCAAATTAGGGCTCCAATATACCAAATCCCTGCATGGTACTGTATATACTCTATGCCACAAAAATGAAGACATGAATGAATAGAAAAATATCTATTGATTCTTTTCTAGTCTTATGGACATTGGTGCTCTGGTGTTTGTATTTTATGTCCAAAGTCAACTTAATCAATAAAAACCTCTGTCTTTGGCTCTCCCAGATCTATTGGCCTCCATTACCTGGCAACCGAGAAGACTGCATTCAAAGAGGGAAAGAGCCACAGGTAAGTCATTAACGTGTCATGACTGCGTACATATTGGAAGCTAACGATGTAGACATTTGCCATGAGGCTTTGGAAAGAAACACTCTCTGCTCAGTGGGCGAATAGATTGATTGATTTATTGAGTTGGTTTATCACAATTAATTACCAATACATTTTTTTTTTTAATGCCGCTTTCAACAGACCTACACACACTCCAAAAAACACACATGAGCGTCATAAGAACACTGAGACTTTTTGGGTCCCACTTTGCACTCACTATATGACAGCCACCTACATCTGGAACATGTTTGAAGTGTGTGTTTGCATGTGCGTGTGTGTTTGTGTGTTTGCAAGTGACTGTGGACATGTGCGTTGTGTTTGAAGTGGCAGGCGTGTCTTGTGTGTCGCACGTCAGTTTTATTTGGTATTTCCTCTGAGTGTTTGTTCACTGCGTGGAAGCTCCTGTAATGTGTTTCATGATTGGGAGAAGCAATATATTAGTAGTTGGCCTGGTAAAGTTATGGTATTTATTCAGAATATTTTATAATTCTGCCTTTTTGAAAACATTCATTTTTAACCCTGAGGGGGTATATTTTCAAACCTTGCTATGGGGAAAATGTTTCCAAATATGAGCAAATTGGATGTCGAGTCGCTTCCAAAAATAGCGGTTCTGCTGTCTGAACCTTTAGCACAAATTCCTACTAAATTCTCAAGAGAACATACTGTGTGTCAAAGACGTCCATACATGTTGTTATGTGAGATGTTTGACTGCACAGATGGCTTCTCGCATTCCCTTATGTCTCCTTGCTTTCTTTTTTTCTGAGTTTTTTTTTTTTGTCAAAGCAGATGGATGACTGCCTCTTTTCACCGAAGCAAAAGACAGCAAGTACCCTAAGTAGTCTCTGACACACCTTCAATCTCATTTGTTTGCCATCTGCATGTGTTGTACACAACTTGACTTTGACAAAAAGGGAAACGGGTGGGTAAGGTTAGAGGTCTTTACATTGTTTCTCTGTGAGAAACGCATACCTCACTGACATATAGACATTGTTTAGTTTCGATCATTCTGTTGAGACAAACAAAAACATGACTTTGACAGCACATGGCGAAAAGACAAATAAAGTAAGGGATGGGGGGTGGTCTGTGTTATCGCCAATGGACAAGGAACTCCGTCAGCAGCCTTTTATAGACAATCGTCCGCTCCATAAACACTTTAATATTCTCCCACTTAAGAGTCACAGCCTCTTGACCTTCATATTCATCAATTACAGCTGAAACAAACAAGTGTCATCAACGGGGTAGTGACTGAGGACAATGTTTGGTTATCCAACCACGCCTAGCCTTTGACCACCTGTAGGCACAAATGCTGGCATGGCAGCTTTGAGCTTTGACCTTATGTGTACAACACTAAACCTCTTATTCAAAACCTTGTCCAAAGGTAGACGGGTAGTCATCCTAATTAAGGCTATAATCAGTAACTATTGTTATATATAGCATCATAGTATCACAACACATGATAGAGTTTATAGTTTTGTTTTGCCAACAAAGTCAAAGTGGAAATGCTGAATCTGGGAACTACTCTGGCGTGACACCCATTGTGAACTTTACTTTCTTCGGTAGACTTAAAAAAAAACCTCTTCCACTTCATTTGGTGTCATTACTAAAATGGTTTCACTGAAGGAGGATTTGAAGCAGAGATTGCAGCTGGCAAGTTCATGCAGCTCTGTGGAAGTGCTTCCATATTTGTCTTTGATCGTATTCATCCATTACAACCGTTTGACTGTCATGTGGTGCGTGTGTGCTCTTGACTTATGTCAGTCTGTAGTAGGGGAAAACCACAGACCTGGGACTTCAAATGATATGTGCTTATATTAAGTTAAGTTGGTCTTGACAGCCCTCCTGCTAACTGCTAACAGCTGTTAGCAACAACACACAGGCAGGAATACTCGATTTCAACATTTGGAATTACTTTAATATATCGATGCATTGTATGACACGCCCGCTCTGATTTCTCAGTTTTTTTGTTTTTTTATTATAGGTGTTTATGTTTTATACGCTTATATGTTTATGCATAAGGAATAAAAAATGTTGTCTGTTAATAAACCTTTAGAAACCAGAAATTGGTCTACTACAATCATGTGGACCAACAAACGTACACTAATTGCTTTTGTTACAGGTTCACCCTCGATGAAGATGTGTGCTCTTTTGAGTGCCATTCTAATTAGTGCATAATTCTTAAAGTCACCTGAAAAAAAATTCCACAAATGTTGTGTAACTTGTGGTATCCAGGTCATGTTTCTGAAATCTAAAGACCACATTTTTCCATAAATACCGTTTCTTTCTTCCATATGGGACACACATGTCCCCATTACCTCTGACTTCAGTTTTATTTCTCAATTACTACATCATTTTGGAAGAAGCTCTGGATCTGTCGTCCAGTGTCAAATAAAGTTGTACTGGAAAAGTACTTGCAGTACACATGGTTTAGTAAAGCTTCCTTAATTTTATGTAAAAGAAATAACAAAAGAATATCCTCAGATTGTGAAAGCTTTCAAGCTACTGCTGCAATGTAAAAAATACTGAGGAAAAAGAAATCTTTTTAACTTTCTTTATGGCCTCAATAAAATTCACCCAGATATATAAAACCGCAATACCCGCAGTGTATAGAGCTCAGGCATATTTCTTTATTGTCAACATTTCATTCCACTGTGGGCCACACAGAGCTCAGTTCCTTTCTTAGGATTAGTTTTGTCTATGTCTCTAAAGGATCTTGTTTAAGGAGAGAACAGAAGCTTAGCCATCTCTCTTGATTTAACCCTTCCACTAGACCTCTGAATAAATCACAATTACAAATGGTAACTGATCGGCAAAGTAGAATTGCTTAAGACCTAATGAGGGGAAAGAAATTCTTGCAAGTACAAAATTTGCCATCGACTCAAATTTAAAATAAAATAGTTGCAAGAAAAAAATAGCCACTCCTCCTCTAGGGCTCCCCCATTATTGTAAAGTTTCAAAACTTGTCGACAGCTCCGATCTGCCCTATAAAATCACGTCTTGATAGAAGAAGACAGTTAAGAGTTGCACTCTTAAATCATTTGAGTAAAAAAATAACTCAATTTGGGTTGAGAGAATGTTGCCACTTATGTTTAAAATTCTAAAATCTAAAAGCGGTTTAAAATGCCAGAGTGTCTCCTGGGCTAAAAGCCTCGGCTGAGCGGAGTTTTTCATATTCCATCCAATAAAACGTCTTCATTGGGCCTTCTTACCAACATGTGGGATCAATAAGAATTGTCATGAAATAACGTTGTTCCCTTGGTGACCCTGAAATTCATTTTATCTCCATTTGAAGGAGATCTACCATTTCACTCTATGTTTTGATGGATGCAATATTATACTGTACGTGAGCAATGTATGTGAGTGAGAAAGCAGATTTCAGCACCAGAAATACAGAAACTCTCAGTTGTGTTTCTGTATTTTGCAGACGGAGTGTGCCAACTTTGTGCGCCTCCTGCAGCCATACAACCGCACTCACCTCTTGGCCTGCGGCACTGGAGCATTCCATCCCATGTGCAGTTTCATCTATGTGGGCCACAGAGGAGAGGTAAGAAATGTGTGAAATCTAAACCGTCTACTGTATCCACAACATCCCATGAAGCCTATTATTGCTGGAATGAATAGTGAGCTACCAAAAGGATAATCGATGAAGGTAAGCTTTTGTAGATGAATAATAAATGTCAAGTTAACTTCAATTTGTGTACTTAGTAGGCCAATATTAATGTAATATAATATTACTACCAAATGTAATATATGTCATAGTTGTATTCTGTTTCAGTCCTGAATTGTGCACCTTTGGATGGTCATCACAGTCTAAAATCCATGGTTCCTTCACATGTTTCAGAAATGCTTTCTCCCATTGGAAATAAAACTGTTAAAGGATCTTACTGTCGGCAAAAACCTTAACACTGTGCAGACAGTGTTGTAACTGTTTAAGTATAAAAATAAGTTAACCATTGTAAAAAAATAAAACTAGCTAACAAATGATAACGTGTATGGTAATGCTGGACTCTTATTTGCAAGATCATCTTTTCATGTTGCGCTCTTCCCCTTAAATGAAGCAAAAACAAACTGCCAAAGGTAATACGTTGTTTGCCAAACTGAGCTCTCTTGCTCACTCTTGGTGGTGATTTGAACTTCAAAGCAAATTTTAAAGTTTTGAGAAGAGCACCAGTTTTTCCGTTACTTTCTGGATATGTATTTTGGCTAATAATCCAGCTGGATGCAAATCTGGGCAGCGCCTCCCTCTCAAAGTCAAACTAAAGACAAAAATGGATGAATGAGAGCGCTTAAGACAGTTGTAGACCTGTATGACAGCCCAATGTGACCCAGCGGGAGGCAGTTAGAGTGGGCACGAGGAGAGTGGAAAGTGGCTAAAGATCCACAAAGAGGAAAAGAAAAAACATTGCGGTGGGAAAGTGCCCAACTTTTAGTTGTGTGTGTATCGAGTGGAACGTGCGGATTTAGTTGTTACCCTCAATGTGTGTGTTCTGCCTGGCGCCGTGTATTTGGCATCACTCTCAATATGTCATCGCCACTGCATCCAAGCACTATGTCACCTCCGGGAGCCATTCAAATCCTTCGCCTCCTCCGCTTTCAATAAAGTCAAATCTACTGTTAAGTGTTGCCAAACCTATGCTCAGACGCTGACGCACAGAGGGCCAAGTTGGGCCAGCCCGATATTAGCTTCTAACATCACTAACTTGGCCGCGCCCCTACGAGGCACTTGATATTAAGGATATGCCCAATGCAGTTGAAATCAATTTGTTCTTTCAACTCTTTGGCAACTGTGCTTGAATTCTAAGTTTACTATTGATTTTTCAATCTTGTGTTTGGCAAAAATTGCCCCTCTCTTGTGCAAATGGCGTGCACACAGTTTTTGTTTGCTCTGAAGCACACTTGAAATGAGCAGTTAAACTCAGCATCAGGTAGTCGGTCCGAACACACCCTCCCATGGGGAGTGGCTGCGTTTATTTAACCAGTCGTTAACTGGCGTAGAATACACACCAGATTGTTTGCCTGACCTCTGGAGAGAACTGAGGCTAGTAGCAGTCCAACTGGACTCTGGGTGGGATGAACTTTAGCCCCCGAGTCGTTTCATCTCTGTACGGGTCAGACTTACATGTACTGATTGTGTCTTTCTCATGGCATCGTTCTCTTTGCGGTGGCCCGTGGTTGCACTCTTTCGACGTTGAAACACTGTTATGATGTTAGCTTGTCAGCTAGATTCGAGTGAGAGATTTTGGGCTAGTTTAACCATGACTCCATTGTAGTTCTTTGTAGGTATGTTTATTGCTTTTCAAAGATAATAATTAGAGCAATAAACCTGTGTCTGAAGTCCTGAAGATTGACGATAGTGATACGGTGTCCCAAGCAATGTCATTTATGTGAAAATAAACAATTCCTGGAAAATAAAACAGAGATAAGAACACACGCATGCACATTCTAAATAAAGTTTTGTGTATACTGTATCTTGTGTATTGTAAATATCCATAGTCTACATTGACTCTGTCTTGATTTTGTCAGGTCAAAAATCTACCTCACCATTTCCCTTTCAGACTTTTTAAACATTGCTTTTGAAAAAAAAGTCTGTAGTCTGTCTTTCATTCCAAAAGACGGCAATGTTTGTACAAGCATTGAAAGATTAAATTAGAAAAGAGCTTCCAGCGCTTTTGCAAAGAGTGTAAGTTAAGAAGGCAGACAGTGCGCCATTGTTTGACTGGGCAGTCAAACACATCCCAACGTCACTGTCATGATGCATACAATCCAAATGTTTGACTTTTACAGAAATATTTTTTTTCAATCAGGTGTAGTGTATTTGACATAGTTTCCCTTCAGGGCAACAGACGACTACCTCCATAATGTGCGTAAAGTGTGTTTGTGTGTGTGTGTGTGTGTGTGTGTGTGTGTGTGTGTGTGTGTGTGTGTGTGTGTGTGTGTGTCAGCAATCACTTGTTTAAATGATACTGGTGGTCCCTGATATGCTGTGCTTGGCAAAGAAGAAAATAGCACTGCTTTTTAGCTCGTCAGCACTCGAGTGTGTTTGTCTTGGCGGTGTTTGCCCAAACGGAATCAGCTGCACCATTTCTCTGCATGACAGTGCTATGAAATGTCCCCCTGACACACACACCACTAATAATTTTGTGGGGAACCTGAGAATAGATTTTGTGAGGAAAGAAATTGGAGTTGGGGTTTTTAAGTCACCCCGTGCTTATGTGGGTTTTCTCTGTGTGCGCCAAATTCCTCTCACTTGTCAAAAACCATGCAAGTTAATTGGGGGCGGAGCTAAAACAGTTGAATGCTTGATGGATAGAGTATGGAAAGGGGAATGGAAAGACCCCAAATGTTTGTTGTCTTTCATTGGCACCCTTTGTTTACTTTCTGATCTTTTGAACTCATTCATTCACACGTTCCACTGCGTTGCTACGCAGTGATGTCACATTATTTACATAGTTGCCGCAGCTGCCACCATCCCACCTCCACGATTTGCGCCGTAAACACAAGCCAGATCACGATTTGTTCTTCAGAATCGTACCGTGATGGACTAATTGGTAGAAATGTGGCTATATGATGCATTCCAGAAAACTGAAGTAAGCACCACCGACTTAAGAAACGTGATATGTAATGCTGCAACAAGAGGGCAAATGCAGTGTACTCAAACTTTGCCAAGATGACATCATCTGTTGTCACCCAACAATGGTGCAGCCGACAGTGAATGTAGCGTGAATCTGAGGGCTGTTCCCCGTATAAACTAAATGTGTTTGAATGGGTAAATTTCCCATTATTCTTATAAAGCAGACTTGAATGTCATCATGCGCCCTGTGATTACTCTTCAGTGTGGAAGACTCACCCTTCCCTTCACAATAGTCCATTGTCTGTTCAATAAACGGAGGGCGAGACGCTCACAGTTCATTTGGAGGACACCTCAATTAATAACGTGGCCTTGTATCAAACATGAGGGCTGCTCCTATATCCTTTCACCATCCTTCTTGGGGGACATGAATGCATTGGACTCAAAATAAGTGACGCACAGGCAGCACAGACAACAATGTCGATGACAGTTTGGAATTTGACCAAATCTATTGAGGAAGACGTGCTACCAAAGATGCACAAAACATAAGGGGTTTAACCTTCAGCATGCATTAGTATCAAAGGATTGTTTTGCTTTGTGGCTATTTTGGGTGGTAAGAAAACCATGAGGCAAGAAGGACAGGATGCTGTATGATATGAAGTAAACAAAAAGATTCCAGCTTTACCATACACATGGCAAAGTCACAAGCTTTAACACTTTAACAGTGGTTAAGAGTAATTTACACGCCTGTGAAGAATATTTGAATTTAAATACAACTAACTGCATCTTGTCATCATCTCTCATAATTGAGGTTTTGTAATGTGACGGTCTGACCCGTAAAATGGTTTTGTGTTTGTTAGTTCCATTCATACAAAATGTTTTCAAATTGGGAAATCAATTTATATTCTGGAATGCATTGTGTTTGACCTTCAAGGTTTTACTGTACCTACTTTCCAAATTCTTCCCAAAAAAATCTAGGTAACGTCAACTAGCATTGTTGTCGTGTAAAACTAGTTACGCTCTACTTCTAACTGCAAATCCCCAAAAATGTGAGCAGTTTGATGCTTTTTATGACATTTTACTGTAAGTAACTTCTTGTACATCTAAAGAAAGTGTAGCATCTTAAATGATGAATATTTTAGAAATATACAGCTTGTTCAGTCACGGTTAAGTTATAATGCTAGAAACTTAATAGACAACAAACATCATGGACATATTTAGTAGATCCAAACAAAAAAAGCATATTGACAGAATATTAATGGGCCTGACGCAATCGTCTTTTACATACATTATCAACTGTTTTTTTTTGGTTGGGGCTGTATTTATTTATTTTCTTCTTCTATGACCTTGTTCACTTCTCAGAGCTCAGGGCGAATCTTCATTGGGAAATGGGTGGGAAACTTATCTGAACTCTGGCTGCTCCACGGATCCCACACTTCCTTATTTCTCAGACGGCATCTTCATTCTCAGACAGAAAGACAAGAGTTCAGAGGAGGGGCAGAAAGACCCAAAAGAGTGGATACAAATAAAAGTCTGTTTGTGTGCACATAGGAACACAAAGGAAGAGGAATATATTGTTCTCAAGAGGTTAAGTCTGATCAACGGCTTTGTTTCCATGGACAACAATAAGCTAGCCAATGAGTTTCGCTCAATAAAACCTGCTGTACACTATACATATGTGTAGTGCATAATGCGTCATGATATAAGTACAAATCAGAACTGACCAATTCAACTTTGTGTTTGTATCTCCCGCAGCATGTCTTCACCATGGACCCTAAAAATGTGGAGAATGGACGAGGCAGGGTCCCACATGACCCCAGCCTTCCTTTTGCTAGCACATTCAGTGGTATGTTCATGTTCTTTCTTACAAATAACCAATACAGGCGGACCATTGTACTATATGGGTAGTAGTACTGATAGAAGGCCCATCAGTCCGTCAGCGATAGACTCTC
Organism: Syngnathus floridae; assembly: GCF_059516105.1. Classification (NCBI taxonomy): domain Eukaryota; kingdom Metazoa; phylum Chordata; class Actinopteri; order Syngnathiformes; family Syngnathidae; genus Syngnathus; species Syngnathus floridae. The sequence goes on along the minus strand of NC_142414.1, from coordinate 19,830,425 downwards.
GTTTTGCTGGCAAATGATGAGTCACAGCTCTGACAGAAGCAGGTTTTAGTCCGTCACCGAAATTGTCACGAACCGGGTCAGTACTAATGACCTTCTCAGTTCGTCAGTGTTTCGCTGTTGACTGACGGAAACAAAGGTCACGTGTGTTTGTTTGGGGGAGGAGGGGCTCTTTGTCCTACAAAATAACACATTAAAAAAAAAGCATGATGGGAAAGCCTGCCCTGATCCTAAAGTTATCGTCAGTCCGCTAAGTAGTATTATACAGGAAGTGGTGTGAATAGGTTTCTTAAATAGTAGCACCAAAAGGAAGTGCAGTGTTAGCATTCTCATATTTTCTATGAATGAGTAAGAAAATAACCATTTATTTGTTAGAACCTTTGGAGAATGAGGTCCATTGTTACATAAAGATGTAGTTTTTTTTAGTGCGAGTGGTGGAGGAAAGCTTACTCAGCACTTAAGTGCATTGGACATGCTCTTGCAGTCTGGGATCCTTTTACATTTGTGAGTATGTTGAGTCTGTCTTCTCTTTGAGCTGCATGTGGGCGAAGACAGGTAAACACATTTCCAGGTTGTCTGAGATTTAATAGGGCAGTGTTGTCTGTAGTTATATGCTTGATTATATAAAATTGGATTAATCTTTTTGGCCCTATATTACTTGTAGTCAGGATTCTGCTTTGTAAATTAAGCTCAGGTAGTGGATTTCTCTGGAGGGTAATCCCTCGCTGTTGTTTTTTTTCCTCAGCCCCAGTATGGTTCTCCAATCAGTAGCCTTTGACCCATATGTCTTTTAGAAATCCAAGCATCAACCTGTTGGCCTCTGGCGGGCCAACTTCAATCCTTGGTAGTCTGTTTGCATTCAGCTGACAAATTCATAGTGTACTTTTTCTTGAGCTGAGCTGTGCTAAGAACATGGGTCCAATTTTAAAGTTTTGAAAATGATCTCTTTACAGTGCAAGAGAAGCCTTACATCTTTGCCTCTGTAATCATTCCCTAATCTTTTAAATAAAATTTCAAAAACAAAGAAAATCTTCTGACAAGATTGCAATTCCTGCGAATCTACGCTTTTATGTCAGATTTAAAATATTGTAGGCTACCATTGTACCTTAAACATGGAAAGGTTTTCATTTAGGCCATTTTTCCTCAAAAGTTTTAAAATAGAATTTGTTAAGGAAAGAATTTGTAATTGACTGTAGAGCAAACTGAAGGAGTTTCTAAGGCCATTTTGTTTTCACTTCTGGATTTTCATTTTCTGGTGATGTGATGACCCACAAACAGAGCTGTTTCTCACGCTGTGTTGCTAAACGCTTCCAATCCTCTGGACATGACTGCTTAGGATATTTTCTGTATTTTATTTCTTTTTTCCCCCAAGGGTTGTGTAAAGTGAGTCTAGCTCTAGGTCTCAGTAGAGGATGCACTCCAAAAAGTGGCGGGATTTTGAGTATCGGATCTGCTGAGTTTCCTTTTTCCTTCCATGGCTCTATGTCATAAGCCTGGACCACAATGTTTAGTGTCACCAACAATTTCCTTATTGCAGTAGACTTCTTCCTCTCGACTGACTTTTTGCTTTGGTTTCACGCACTCCCCTCCTTCCCCCTCTGTGTAGGTGGGGAGTTATTTACAGGACTGACAGCGGATTTCTTAGGAAGAGACTCTGTGATCTTCAGAAGTATGGGAGGTCGCTCCACCATGAGGACCGAGACTGACCATAAAATCCTTCATGGTAATGTTTTATCAGTCTGTCTTATTGCAGCGAGGCCAAACTCAGGCTTCCAACAAGACTCAGAAATTCATCATCTTGGGTACTGGTGTTAAACCCGAGGCCCAGGGGTCAGATTTGGCCCTCTTGTTCATTTTATGTGGGCCGCCAAGGGAAATCATGTCCATCATGATTCTATAAAAAAAAAAAAAATGCAATATTTCTTTACCTTTATTATCCTTGAGATGTTGCCAGCATTATTTCCATACTACTCAAAAGAACAGAAAAATAATTGAACATTTTTTTAATGGCTTCTGATTTCAAAACATATTATTCATCAATTTAGTGTGATAATATGAGGCTTATATTTTTGGGGGATTCACGCGAACACAGTCATATTGGCCATTCAAAGAAAACCTGAACTATATTTGTGCCCTCTGACAAAAATGTATGACATCCCTGACTGAAATAAATGAGTAAACATGTCCAATTACAATGAACAATTTGATTATACGGCACTTGATAGACATTTTAGTTTTCATTTTGTTTAATTTCTCAGCTATATGGATTATAAATGATTAATGGAAAAATAGTTCTGGAGTTTGATCATTCAATATATGAAAGAAGAATCCAAAATCCTGCAAGCCATCCACAAACAAACAATTGGACAAAATATTACGATAAATGCAGTACACACTATACAAATATTAGTTATTTCCTTCATTGTTAAATTAATATTTCATTTGTTGGTGGACAAATTTACTTGAAACTAAATTGGAGCAAGTAGAAATAAGTCATTTTTACACCTCCTGTTGAATACCTGTAGAATATAACCTCCTTTGTAAAGCCTAACAGGGTTTATTACTTGTAATTTTAGTACTCCTATTTATTTTCACAAATCACAAACATAGTAGTGATGGTGCATCCCTAAAATTTACGCCTCCACTTTCATGGCCGTCATTTTAACAACCATCTTCTTGTTTTTAACCCTTTCTAAAGACCCCAAGTTTGTGGCAGCGCACCTCATTCCAGACAACGACGACAGAGACGATGACAAAGTGTATTTCTTCTTCACCGAGAAGGCCACCGAAGCCGGAGACAGAGAGGAGGCCATTCACACACGTGTTGGACGAGTGTGTGCGGTGAGTACTTTTACTACAAAACACACATGAAGTATAGTCACTGATGGTGGAGTGCTTTAGTTGCCTGAGGAGTGCTTTGACTGATTGACAGACAGTCCAAGGCAACAGGGAATAACAGTATGGAAGAATACACTTTTCTCACTTTATATTTCTGTGTTGCCTTGTACAAAATTGACCCGATTTTGTTTTTGATGGGAATTTGTTTTTGTCGACTCTTTCCCACATAAATCTTTCGAAATCGACCATCTGCCTTGTGGAATCAGGGTAAAGTAAAGAAGACCCGGTGGTCAGGTGTATGAAGCCTGATACATCGAGCCCTTAGGAACTAAACATCTGCAAAGGAAGTGATTTTTGAATTGTAAACTCCAAGCCAAGATCCCTCTTTTTTTTTCTTTTTTTTTCCTGGTCGATCCCTTATGGGCCTCAAATTTCAAATGTTAGCCAAAACCTCCCTTGTGATATATCGTGTAGTTTCACGCTCATGCAAGAGCACAGCCATAGAAACAGACACCCGATGATCAAGAGAACTCTAGAGAGAACCCCAAACCCGCTTGTGAGCTTTCAGATGTTGACATTTCCCTAAAGGAATATAAAAACCTTTAAAATATTTACAACAAAATGAAGCCGTTCGCCTTCCAAAGTACACACAGCTGTGACGTTTCACATCCACAATCTCAATACGCTCTGCGTGATCTTTTACATTCTTTCAAGCTACGTGCAGCGCACACAAATATATCGTTATGCAAACCAGAATAAATGAAAATATACTCACACAGTGACCGCAATACCTTGGAGACTGGGCAAGAAGAAACCCTAACCCTTTGAGTCCATAGAAATGCTCTAAAATACTTTAAATTGGATTTAAAAGCATTTACACTGCAGCATAGGAGCTAAATTCTGATACACCGTGTCTGCTTTGAACTCCAAGTCTCAGTCCCACCCTCGATTGATTTATCAGTGGTAAAGCATCTTTTCCTCGCTGACGGTCTTCTGCTCCTATGGCAGCCATTGCTTTTTATGCCGACTTAGATCCAAGGAAATGACCATGTACCTGCAGCGTGGTGATCATCACATGCCTGCACTCTTCTTGATATTGAACGAGTGGAAAACTCTAGCCCACTGTTGTAATGACAGTAATAACTTGTTCTCTGATCTTGACTAGTTGAGTCTTGTCAGGGTTCATGAAGTCTTTTCTGTAAAACTGTTGGAGCTTCACAAATTCAATTGTGTTTTACCATTTCATATGTTTTGTGTCTGTTTTGTTGTTCATGGCAGAATGACGTTGGAGGTCAGAGGGTGCTGGTGAATAAGTGGAGTACCTTTATCAAAGCCAGACTGGTTTGCTCTGTACCGGGACCTCATGGCATCGATACGCACTTCAACCAACTGGGTGAGACAAACTTAACCTAACAATTGACCGACCGACAAACTGAACGACCTAATTGAATCCATCCTTAACTTTGTACCTTTCTTTCAACTCAAACAGAGGATGTTTTCTTGCTAAGGACCAAGGATGAGAGGAACCCAGATATTTATGCAATCTTTAGCACTATCAGGTACATTACGTTTACTAAAACTTGTCAAGTTTGTGTTTTCTACGCTAAGAGTAAACATTTTTCTCTGACTCAGTTTCTCCGCCTGTCCTCGCCAGTAATGTATTCCAGGGTTTTGCTGTGTGCGTTTATCGCATGGCTGACATCAGAGAGGCCTTTAACGGACCATTTGCTCATAAAGAAGGTCCAGATTACCAGTGGGGTGCCTACGAAGGCCGTGTCCCTTATCCCAGACCAGGCGTGGTAAGTAGCTCAAGTCATGCCAAATTTGCTTCTTTCTAGATGATAGAATAATTGAAATGGCTCAGTTTTGTTTGACCCACTTGAGCACCTGCATGTCCCACTTTCACTAAAAAATGTAAATACAAGAAGCGATTAGTGTTGGAAGCCTGGATGTGTAATTAAGTATTGAATAATTGCTGCAATAATCATTTTCCTCCTGCAAATTTACTGGAACTGTTATCTCAACACATTTAGCAATTGACATGTTACGTTTAGCTCTTGTGTAAGCATATCGGTTGTACATATGAGAGCCACTGTAGTGAAGTGAGAAGTGCTGACTTGGTGTCAGGTGGTTATACAACAGTGCAAATGAGGTGTAGAAAAGTTTGATATTGGTAAAGTAAAATTATATTGTTGCAGCTGTGATCACGTTGTACACTCCAGATGCTGTCAACTACATCATTGTAATTTCAACTTCAACACATAAACACACCTACTCGTAATCACATGGCACATGTTCCACCTCATTTGCCAAGTGAGTTGGAACTAGTTCTACATTGAAGGACTATGAATTATAAAACACAGCTGCAGATACCCCGGTGGATTCACTTTTCAGATTAACAAAGTGTTGAAGGACTAAAGAGTTGAAGAGGGGAAGCTCAGTTGTACACAAAAATCCTGTGAAATTGCACCAGAGCCACATTTGACAATTTGGCATTTAGCCAATCAAGCAAAGCAGACTATTGTCATAATACAGAAAGTACGATTTTCAGTGTTACAGTGGGGTTGCTTCTTTTGAATAAGAACGCATTTGTCAAACTAAAATAGTATTCACTTTAGTGAGAGCATGATGGCTTCACAGCTACAAGGTCCTCTATTTGAATCCCCTCCCTTTCTTGTGTCCCACATTCCAAAAACATGCATGACTGCTTCACTGTAGATTGTCCACAGGTGCATGGCCAAATGTTTTTTCTCGATAGGTACCTGCTGATTCTATGTGTATCTCACCGCTTAGCCAAAATTTGCTGGGTCAGCTCACCAGTGACCCTTAACAAGTTAAGCAGTAGACAATTAGTGAATTAGTAATTTAAGACAAGATTGTCTCAGACAATATCAAAACAAGGTCAAATGTAGGAAAACAAGGGGGTAATAGTGAAGTGGAGTTACAAATCTTTAATATAAAGTTTAAGAAAAAATCCACAAAATTTTAAACCATGAAGTACATTCTGACATCAGTTAATTAGTGCCATTTTCTGATCGAGGTAAATGAATAAAAATAAGATTAATATTTATTAAAAGTGCTCTAGAATTATTAGCTATGACAGAAAAAAGCTGTTCAGTTTGACATAATTGGAGAATAATGAAGTTTAACGCTAACCTTCTGTTGAATCAAAGTTGTCTGTGCGCCACAGTGTGTTCACTGAAATACGCTAATGCATCCAAGATAAACAGGTTAATCAAAGTTTTCTGGAATGAATACAAAACAAAATGTGGGCCGTCTGTTTTTCATTGCTGCTGGCTTTTGACGGCTGAATAAGATATGACGGACGTGCCACAGCCTCAAGACGCAAAAAAAAAAAAAAATCTAATGGAGGAGAAGAGTACGTTTTAGAGCTTTGCCAAGGAATAAGCCAATGGAATGTCAGCAATGACGGCTGTTAAAAAAGGCCCTTATTTTTTTGCTGACAAACTGTCTTTTGTTTGCACACATGGAGACTTCATACAATCATTTATCCATTTATTTTCAATCCTGGGTCAAGACTACTAGCACTTATCGGTGCTGACTTAAGGAAAAAGGAAGACTACTGTTGAACTTGGACTGGCCGCCAGTCAATCACAGGACATCAGGGCCAGACAAACGCTCACATTCATTGTCAGTATTGAATAAAGAATGCTGTTAGATCAGGCGAGTATTAAATTACATAGCGATTCCAACTGGTTTGAGTCTTCTATAAGATTTTGTAACCACACCCAAGCTTTTGTGCCAGGCGCACACGGATGAGCGCCATTGGCACGGAGGCATGGAAATACTTTTATCTAACAGAAAGAAATGTAAAACAGACCACCGACTCAAAATCAATAAACCACAATGTAAGGTTTGTTAGAGTCATTGTGCCTTTTCATGTGTTTGTTCAGTGTCCCAGTAAAATCACCAACCAGCCCGGCAGGGAGTTTGGCAGCACCAAAGACTTCCCCGACTATGTGCTCCAGTTTGCCCGAAGCCATCCGCTGATGTGGCGGCCGGTACAACCCGCCTTACGCCAACCTGTGCTCGCCAAGGCAAACGTTCCTTACAGGCTCAAACACATCGTGGTGGACCGTGTTGAGGCGGAGGACGGGCAGTATGACGTCATGTTCATCAGCACGGGTAAAATGTGTTTTCCAGCTGGTCAGAAATATTTTTTTGATTGAATAAATGAAAAATGAAGCCCAGAACTTAACTGGTGTGTTTGTTTCTTTTTAAGACATCGGTACGGTGTTAAAGGTCATCGCCCTTCATGGAGGAAATAGTCTGGAAGCAGAAGAGGTCACATTGGAGGAGCTTCAAGTTTTTAAAGTGTGTTTCATTTCAATTAGTCTTAGTTCTTATCGCTCTATAAAGCCAAATTGGTTCTTAATAAAATGCACGGTAAGCTTTATTTACCTCACGCTGAAGCATTCATGTCATCATTGCAGGTGCCAACTTCAATTACGTCAATGGACATATCAGTCAAAAGAGTAAGTTAACATCTGCGTTTCATCACATCCTCTCTTGATATTGAATTTATTTGGAAACCTCTCAGAATGGATATCAGAACTAATCCCGTGGTCAAATCATCCCCAACCTTGAAACCTCCCTTTCTCTGCTCATCAGCAAGCCCTCTATGTGGGCTCCCCAGCTGGTGTGGCTCTGGTGAAGCTTCATCGCTGTGAGACGTACGGCAAGGCCTGCGCCGAGTGCTGCCTGGCCAGAGACCCTTACTGCGCCTGGGATGGCTCGTCCTGCGCTCGATACGTCCCCAACAATAAACGTCGCTTCCGAAGGCAGGACATCAGACACGGAAACCCGGTGCTGCAGTGTTTAGACCAGAATTTTAGTGGTAAATGCAACTTTGACTTTGTCAACACTTGATCTGGGCTCCCATATTCCTTCTTTAACAACATTTGCAACTATTTATGCTTGGTATCAGAGGACCTAGAAGAGATGGAGGATCGAGTGGTGTACGGTGCTGAGAACAACAGCACTTTTCTGGAATGTGTTCCTCGCTCCCCGCAAGCTTCTGTCATCTGGTTGGTTCAGCGTGATGACCGCAAGGAAGAGGTGAGATGAATTTTACAGGGTGCTGTTTACTGCCTAGCCATCGGAAAACATATGCGGTCCTCAATCATCCGAGCTATAAACCACAAACAATTGGCCATTTCCTGAATTGGCATTGTTTTGAATCTCTTTGAGGAAAGGATTTCTGCAGGCTTCCGAGGGAATAAATTGGCCCACTATTGCAAATTGAGGAATCAAGATGCTTATACACACCATTTCAGCCTGCTTTGCCGGGAAGGTAAATGTCAGTCCTTCTAGTTAATCTCATATGATGGCAGGAAGGAAGAGGCCCAAGAGGGTAGCAAAGATTTGGGGGGCCATGTAATTTCTGGCACGCGGTTGCCTTTAAATCCGAGATGGGTGTGCAATGTCGCCACGTGCTTAACTCATTCAGCAATGTTTTGACACACGGGTGAAAGAGAGCAATTCTATTTAAAAGCACAATTCTCTTTTAATAAACAATGTCTTGTTTGAGACTATTGACCATATGCCATGAAGAGTTAAATTCACTGCAAAGGTGGTGGCACATGAGGCATTGCTTAGAACATGATATGGTCACACCCACAGTGATCATTCAAAACGAGCGCCTCAGTCAACCGTATGAGGCATTAGCACCCCTCTCAGTTTCAAATAAACACTGGGCCGCTGACAAGGCTGCTGTATTTGTGTTGGCACTGTAGGACAAGTATTGAATATGAGCTTGAGATACATACGGAGGTACAAGAGAGAACGATGAGGTATGAAAGAATAGAACCACAAGAGTGAGATATGGAGGCTGGGAGAATAAAGAAAGGGAATGTTAACAGATTTATTGGTAGATTCTAGTTTGGTCTGGCATGCATTGAAATTTTATTGCACATTTTGCTCGCACCCTCTTTATCTGTTGCTTATCATCAGAAAAATGGCGTGTGATTGTATGTGAAGACCAGCCAATGATCGTCAAGAACAGGGCCTGAAAAGTTAATCAATGAGGTTACGGGAAACAAACCCAAAATAGTGCAAGAATACATCCCGACTGATGATCTCTCTGCCATACTCAGGTCAAGATGGACGATCGGGTCATGTCCACAGAGCAGGGCCTCCTCTTCCGTCGCCTCCTCAGCCAGGATGCGGGTATCTATATCTGCCGCTCCAGAGAGCATGGCTTCACCCAGACCCTCGCCCGACTCACCCTGGAAGTCCTCCAGGGCGACACCTTGGATGAGTTGATGGTACGGGACAACACTGGCCTGTCTGAGCTACTCAAAGACAGATCGACTGGAGGCTACAAGAACTGGATGCCTTGTAGCTCGTACAACAGGTTGAGTCCGATTGGCCAGTCGCGTATGTGGTTCAAGGATATCATGCAGACGATCGGCCCGTCCAACCTGCCCCACGTGGAGGAGTACTGCGAAAGGATGTGGTGTAACGAGAAGCTGAGGAGGAAGCACAAGAGCATGGTGGAGAAGTATCGGCAGGCCCAGGAGAGCGCCAGGAAGGCCCGCAGCAAGAGTTCTGGTGAGCGGAACCGGACGCCGCGGGATCTTAGTGCACGGAAGGAGTAATGGAGAAAACAGAAGGAGGGGAACTAAAGGAGAAAATAAAGACAATTGGGGACAGGGGGACCAGCTTAGTTGGAGCTCAGTTTGCAAGAAGGTAGATGGTAGAGTGATAGATGCTTGTTCTGCTTATCACTCCCCAAATATAGATTGGACAAGTTGTCTGCAGGAAGGACCTGGCCTCAACCTAATGATGAGATGGAGACATGTGACAATATTTCAAATATACATACTTTGATGATGTCTGTAACAAAACTAAGGACTTCAAACTTAGCTCGCATCAGAAGTTAATGATGGACAAAACCCCTTTTTTTTTTGTACATGGCTTTTGCGATCTCTTTGTGTGTCTTGACATGCAGAGGGATTGACAATAAAGGAGACTTTGACTTTGACTTTAACTGACCAACATCAGACCCATTTCAGCACTCCACATCTTCACTTTGTAGCCCCATTTGTGTTTAGGTTAACCCCCAAACACTGACATCATTAGCTCAGCTAGCTAAGACTGAAAGCTACACAGAAACGACATGTTGATGGTTCAACAGATTATGAGCACTTTGCTTTGTTTTCGCTGCTTAGCACTGAACTTGCCATTCAACGGGAGGCGCTAGAACTGGAAATCCTTCACTAATCCATTTACTAAGGCTGGAAGTAATTCACTTCATAATGGAAAAAAAATTGTCCAGCTTGTTTGGTTCAATATGGTACGCAAGGTGGGAGGAGTGTGACATAAGCTCAACACTTTGATGATAGGACAAGTATCCAAAACTAATCAAATGATAAATAATAGTCTATATTGTCTTGCTTTCCATTAGTTATTTTTAAATCCAAGGATTAAACAAACCTTTAAAATGTCAATTGTGGAATGATCTTAATTGTTTTCAGTCAACATTAGAGATTGTCATAATAATTCCATTTTGTTGAAAACGTTTCCGGAATGTTGATGATTAACAGAAATATTTATATGTGTTGTTTCTCTCATGGACAAGTAGACATGACATCATCAGAAATGTCGAGTGTAGCGCCCCTCACATGCTTTCATTGCGATAGTTACAACTTACGTATGTGTCAATGTGTATATACGGAAAAATGCGCCAATCTGGAAGCCCTCTCATTTTATTGTATAACTAAAAGACTCCAAGTGGAAATGGCAAAATAATAATACAAGCATGATGTATTTGAAATTTCTGTCATTCATACAATTTTTCATTTTAAGGCGTATAATTTTTTTCACCAACGTACAAGCGCACTAAAGCACGTTTGGCACGCGAATGTTTATTTTTCTTGTCTAGGGGATGGTGAGGCTCACTATTAGACTCCAATTAAGGTGTTTTCTCTGCAAATATTAGTCCATTGGGGGGAAAAAAAGGCTCCTTGAGAGGAGGATGGTGAAAGATAAAATGTGGTGTTATGAAACGAGCCTAACTGCAAAAAAACGTTTCAGTTAAAAATGTGGCATAATTGTCTGGCAGTTGTTAAATTATATCCCTTGAACCTAAAGCAACAGCCCAACATTACTGATGGTTTATTTGTTTTTTCTCCCTCCTTTGATTACAGTTTTTAGCTAGTAGAGCTTTTGAAGTTTGTTATTTTTAAAAGAACAGCATAGTGTTTTTTTTTAACCCTAGAAACCTTTCAAAAATATCTATCTTCATCAATTGAAAAAAATGACTGTCCTAGAAAATGCATTTGCTGGCTCGTGCATTACAATGCAACAGGTGGTGCTGAAGGGTAGTCAGGCCTTTTAGCCAATCAAAAGCCTGGAAAAGGTCCCAATAGTGAAGAGAGAAAATGTGCAATTAAGTGTGTGAACATACGCACGACTATACGTAGTGTTAACAAAACAAAGCATGAACAAAAACAAGCCTTTGTGGTCAAAATTCACTTTTCATAATTATTTGTGGTCATGTAAAAATTGATACAGTGTATATAATAGAATGCAACTACCACAAATTTGCTGTCCCTAATTGTTTGGTGTTTCAAGATAGAAGCATGCTCGAATTTGTGAACACATGCTTGAGAATTGTTAAATGCATATTGTTGTAAGAACTGCTAGCGTGCATTTAGTCAGCACAGTATTTGTGTATGTTCAAAGAGTTACTGTACGCTGTCAGATGTGGTATTAGTGGGAGGAAAAAAAAGTTGAGATCATCCACAATTTTGTTAAAAAATTACACAAAAAGAAAATACAATTTACTGCGTTTTTAGCCCATTTTCTCTTAATGGCTTGCTAACTGTCCAACATGATCATTACTTTGTTGAATCAAAAACAAACTGATGATTTTATATGCGTGAATCAACTATAGTGAGCTTTTACTGTTTTGTATGTAAGTGCTATTTGAGGGTTTACTTGCTTTTTAAGCATGTCGTACTTATATGCTATCTATGATTTTCTGTTCACTTATTAGGTGGGACTGGCTCAATAAACTTTATTTGAAATTTTTGGACAAACGGAACTGTGTACCTCAGTAGCGTAATACACGCAAGCTCACTGTTTGTCAATGTTCCAAAATTTTACCTTAAAAGCCACAATGTTGTTGGACACTGTTGAATGACAATAAAGATTTTAATTCTTATTACTTGCATAAAGAGACAGATTCATTGATAATGTGGATGGAATCACCGAATTGAAAAACCCAAATTGCAGACATATTTCAATGTAGCACCATACTTATTGTTTTTGCAATACCATTTGTACAGTAAAAATCAACCTTTTCACACTGCACGCCTTTATGGACCTTTCTTTGTGCACTGGGGCACTGAAATAATGCTGCAACCAAAAAATGCATTCTACTAGATTGTTCCCACCAAGCTAGAAGCAGAAAATCTTCGAAAATGTCTTGATAAGAGGAAGAGTTAAGATACAGGGACAACTTGGGGCTTTTGTCCAACTCCTGACTGATTAATGATATGATTAAGCACTACGTTCCAAGGCTGCTCTCTTAACAGTAAATTAAGTAAATAAAAAACAAACTGGACTGAACCGTTTCTATAGATATCTTCAGATAAGGCTTTCCTGAGTGGACTGCCCATGTAAGGCTGGGTTCCACTGTTCTATGGTTTCAATCGCTACAAACTCAAGGCTGTGGGAGGAAATCAATTAAGCAGTGCAGCGTTTTTTGTTTGACTGTCTAAGATTCAGGAATGCCAAGCCAACCCTCAGGGAGCAGGTCACAGATTAACAGGCTCCACATTGACTAATGATGATTAATCTACCAATGGGGGAAAGCTGAGCAAAGGGGAGACTCTTAAGAGACATTTTACTTCATTGGAAGGCGCCTATTTATCAGGGACTATTTTTCTTGAGGTCAAATGGATCAGTTTCGCTACAGTCTTGTCAATGATCTGGGATCAAGCTACATCTGTAAAATAGTCTTGATAAAATAAAATATGCAGTATCATAACCAGGGAGCACATTTCTAAGGTCATATTTTAACTCACACTTCCCAGCCATCCATTTTGGTCCACATCAGCCCACCAAAGCAAACACCCTATTGATTTGGCCGTGACTAGAAATTCTTTCCAGGATGATAATTCAAATGTAACCAATGTGTACAGGGCCCTTTGTAGGAGGCCCAGGCCTCCATAAAACTGGAGCACTCCTCTCACCTTTCCCAGGGAGAATCCATACACATTTACCTCTAGTGCCCAGTGTCCACCACTGGTTTCAAGGCTGGCACCGAGCACCTTGTGGTCACAACTATGATTAACAACAAGTTAGCATAATGGTCATGTAAGTGTTAAAAGCTAGTAACAAAAAAGAAATGTTGACACAAATCTTGAGCTAAACCAGTACAATTGAAAGAAAAGAGTGAAAGTGGAGCAATAGATTGCTTAAAGGAAAATAATAAATATGAGACAGAAATCTCATGGGAAAGGAAGCAAAATAGATTTGATTTGTGTTCAGTTCCTCTTATCCGCAAGGAAACAGAAACAAGGACACAGTTCTTTGCATGTCACAGCTTTTATGACATCTTAGCTGTACTTGTTGACATCCATTTCAGTCGCAATACAACACTTTATTTACAACAATAGGAAGAACTGTATATCTTTACTTCCATGTGCTGCTCACTTTAATCTTCTTTTTGTTCTTCATTTTGACAGTTTGGCTAGTCAGTTTTCTTCCTACTTCTTGAAACGGTGCTGCAATTACAATGCCACGCACACAGTTTGAAAGAATAAGACACTGCAAAAACCTTGACTGGAAAAACAAAAGAAAGTACTTTCAAAAATTATGACAATGTTATGTATTTCCAAATCCCAATTAAGTGTGTCCCGTGCATGAAAATAAATCACTACTGTCATGTTAGTTGACTGCAAATTCTAATTAGATGATTGATTTGTTATTCATTGAAACCCAGATCTCAGAGGCCGATGTGCTGCCCCCAATGCACAGTGGTGTAAGAAAAGCGATCACCATTTTATAAAGGCCGTATTGTGATCTCTACGTCTTGGCTTTGGGCTGCAATGTTTTTCAGGTTCAAGAACCGCTAAAATGAAAGACATCAGGACTTCAGTCAGTAGATCAACATATTGTGATGTGATAAAATTTTGCCCAAGGTCATCACGATTGTGGTGCGCTTACTTCTTCATAAGCAGATGGTGCACTTGTGCGTTCAGCCTGTCATGAAAAATCCCAGCCGGTCTTGTGGAGGCTTGTTAATTTCAGACATAGAACTCCAACAAATACAAGCGCTTCCCCAAGCAGATGTTGTTTTCAGCACATTGTTTTTATAAGGTGTCGTTTACTGCAGCATGAGAAGAACAAGTGTTTCTGAACCATTGGTGGAGGTTGAATTTCTGACCTCAATTTTTAACCCAACATCAAAACCTGAAGCCTAGTTATAGACCTTATGCCAAAACCCCAACCGCGATTTTGAAATTGTACTTTGAAAACCTAACCACAGTTTAAACCTCTACTTTGAAACCCTAACCCTAGTTTGAAACCTTAACTCCTAGTTTCAAACCCTACTTTGAAACCCTAACACTAGTTTGAAACCCTAACCCCTAGTTTCAAACCCTACTTTGAAACCCTAACACTAGTTTGAAACCCTAACCCCCAGTTTCAAACCCTACTTTGAAACCCTAACACTAGTTTGAAACCCTAACCCCCAGTTTCAAACCCTACTTTGGAGCCCTAACCCAAGTTTGAACTCTAACCTTAGTTTAGAACCCAAACCAGAGTTTGAAATACTAACTTAAATGTCTAACCCTAAATTTAATCCTTGCTTTTAAATATTAACCGTACTTTGAAAACCTACAGCAAACCTCTGACCCTTGTTTGAAACCCTAGTTTGAAACCCCAACTTGAGTTTGAAACCTTAGTTTAAAACCCTAACCCCTAGTTTCAAACCCTACTTTGGAACCCTAACCCTATTTTGAAACCATAGAGAAAAAACATAAACATAGTTTAGAACCCTAACCAGAGTTTGAAACCATAGAGAAAAAACATAAACATAGTTTAGAACCCTAACCAGAGTTTGAAATAATAGTTTAACCCAAAATTTAAACCCTGCTTTTAAAACTAGGGTTATGGTTTCAAACTAGGGTTAGGACTTCAAACTAGGGTTTTTGAAACCCTAAAAAATTACTACTACTACTACGACTACTACTACTACTGCTACTACTACTACTAATAATAATTATTATTATTATATAATTATAATAATAATATGAAGAAAAATAAGTAGAAGAAGAAGACTAAAACCCATATTCCATAACTCTTAGTGACAATAATTATTTTATAAATTGAAAAAAGAAGAAGACTTTTAGGTGTGTGTGAAAATACTGGAGCACTCCTGATCCAGCACACAACGGCCACTGGAGAGCAGTGTGGGACAACATATAGTAGACGCCTCGGTTATGCTACATCAGTGTTTCCCAACCTTTTTTCATTCACGGCACATCTTTTCATTGTAAAAATCACCGACAAAAATCTGTTAAGTGTTACACCAGCTTCTATATTAAAATCAGTTATTTTACAGCAAAAGACGTAAAGTTCTATTCCTATATGGAGAGTCGAATAATTGAATAAAAATAAATACTAAATATTCTTTAAATTGTATTTCTTTTGTAAATGAAAGTGACAGTTTTTGAAAAAAGGTTTTAGACAGTGTAAGGAATAAACTATTGAAAGTGATGAAAGTGTGCTCAAAATCCAAAAGAATCAATATGGCTTTATTTACTGTTTTGGACTACCTCTATAAAATATTGCGACATTAAGAACAAAGTCACTTTTAAAGACGCACTTTAAAATCGTTCTATTGAACGAATCGTTTACTCACGAGCCAACACTAACAGCAACACACATAAACTGAGTATGTGCCGATGCCACAACATGAAATCTCAAGATTCTCTGATTTGCCACGCATGCACGATTAGCAAGTGGCTGACCAGGCCTTGCGCGAACTGACCTGTGGTTTGGCGATCCTGTTTACAATGCGCTTGGTATTTAATGTTGGACAATTTCCCACTGCACACCTGAACATCTCTCACGGCACACTGGTTGGGAAACACTGTGCTACATGAACGTCATAGTTGCAAAGGTCGAGGACCTCCGAGGTTCAACAGAAGAAATGAGAAGTGCCAACTACAGCGTACCAAGGTTGGGAGATGCCAAAGTCAGATACACTGATTTCAAATATGATTTGCAACTTTTTTTTAATTAATCACAATCAACATATGCAACAACATTTGAAAAACAGAGGCCACAAAGTACCGCTTAGAATAAAAATAAAAAATAAAATAATAGTCACACTCATAAATATAATAATAATAACGTTAATGTATATAATGTACTATAGCCCACAACTATGAGTTGTCATCTTGGGAGTCTTGAGAATAATAAAAAAAAAAAATTAAGATCAAATTAAAGTGAGGTTCCCAATGTTGTTACTAAGGTCATACACTATTTTGACAAAACATATTGAGACACAACACTAATTCCTTGTGAATACTAATGCTAATTGTTCCCATTTTGGAAAATTGTATGATTCCGTCTTAATGCAAGACTGTCATGCATGGATCCGTTTGGTGTGGAGGAGCAACCTCATCTTTCTCCGGGATCCGATAGCAGTGACTTTGGACTTCATCAACAGAGGAGTGGGAGTTTTAATTTCTACAAAAAAAAAAAACTTCATATTTTCTCAATTTTCACCTCCTAGATGTAACAACCACGTGTACCTTTGCCCAGGTAGCATACGCTTAATGAAGAGTAGAAGGGCCACATCAAAAAGGGCAAATTCTAATGGAGTAAAGTAATGAGTAAACTACAAATATGGTGGACATATAGCAGCAATATGATGAGGACTGTTGATGTGGGGGAGGCTCTCCTAGTAATCACTGGAATAATCGTAAATCCAATTTGTGACAACTTTACGCCACGAGTAGTCAGAAACACGCAAAGTGGCACAAGGGGCTGGACCAGATAATCGAACCAAGTAGTACCTCTCAAATGCGAGGCAGACTTGGTAGTTTTATTCACCCTAGTGTGGCCCTTATACTCCTCATACTCTTTTAGAAGTAAAATAAACAACAAACTTGGACATTGTTCAAAACCCAGTGATTTTCCCGCTCGTTTCAAACTCTGTAGTGGTTTCACACCACTAACAACTGGACACATGTGACAGATGTTTTTCATTTTGTGCCAGTGTGTCCCTTGCTACTGCGCGTACCCCAATCTAATAATGTCATTATGCAGTGTGACAAAACAAAAGGAAAAGCTGAAAGAGTCTCGTGAGACCATCACATGAAGTAGTCCATCTTTCCGCATGCACTTGTGTGTTTCCAGTTGTAGAAGTATATTCCAGTTGTGTCTCCCAATCTGTCGTGTCCACCGTCGCTCTCCACCTCTTGTCATGTCTTTAGGGGTGAAGAAAGATGTGCGTTCATCCCGAAGGCTTCCGGGATCCTTTAGTGGCACAGAGTTCACTAATAGATTCTAATAACATGTAGTTTGTCCCGAGGTCATAGGCCAACAATGTGGCCCGCTGTCCGTCATAGTAAAAGTACTGAGAAACGAGTGTACATTGATTTATACAGTAGCTATCAAATGGGTGTGGTTTACACTCAACTACAATAATGGCACATTGTGATGGCATCGTGCAGGATGAATGAACACATGCAAGGAACTCCACAGATAAATATACACAATGAAGGAGGCGCAGTGTGTGTGTGCGTGTTGTGTGTGTTTGTGTGCGCATTCATGTGTACGTGTGTGTCTGCATGTGTAAACTTCTCCAAAAGCTGTCTCAGTCCCTTTCTAAACTTCTACTTGAATCAGTTCTTCTAAGCCCACTTGTTCTTCTTGTTGGTGTTACTCCCCCGCGCTCCGTGGCGCCCGAGGGATCTGCTTTGCATCGTGGGTTCGGCGGTTCCTCCCCTTCCTCAGCTCCTGGAGATGCTTCCACTTCTTATTAGTGGGCCGGACGGACGGGCCAGGTGGTATGGAGTCCCTCCCTGAACCGGAACCCCTTTTCTCCATTATAGCACCGGCGGGATTCCGGCGGGCCCAAACCTGCTCGCAAATCTGGTCCACTGTGCTCAGGTTTGGATGGTCCACCAGCTGCATAAAGTCCCGATACCAAAGCTTCGGGTTGGCCACTAGGGGCCCTCCCCCACTGCGTGGCTCTGCTCGGGAAGGGGCCTCGGAGGGCAGGTTAGACGACGAGGACTGGATGACATCTAAAGTGATGCCCAAGAGGGTTTGGGTGAAGCCATGTTCCATTGCGTGACACTGGTAAACACCCATGTCCCTCCTCAGGACACGGCGAATAAGGAGGCCTCTCTCTGTCTGCAAGATACGATCATCCAGACGCACCTAGAAATAGGATGAGGGACAAAGTCAAATAGGTCTCGTGAATTCATTCATTCATTCACTATTCCTTGCACAAGTATTATTTTTTGCTATAAACAAAAGACTTGATCTGAATCGTCAACTTTTTTGAGACTTCTACCTGGAAGTGGCTTGTTGCTTTTTGTCAGATTGGACATAATGTGGGTTTTTTTCCTCTTCCAAACAAGTCCAGCAAAGGCCCAATTGTTTGATGTGTTTAAAAAGAAAAAACCCTGAGCGATTATCCTGTGGTTCATGGTGTGTTTGTAATCGCAATTGTTCACCTGTTCAATGTAGTAAAGGATAAGGATAATATAACAGCTCAAATACCTTGTTCTATTTCACTATCTTGTACTAGGAAGATGTGGAACTAATTAGAAATAACAATTAAAAGCACACTGAGTGAACAGTCAGAGGTTTCCCACCATCTGTATGTTGACTCAATGAAATTTGACATTCTTACCTCTTCTCGTGGCTTGTCTCGTTGTCTCTGAAAAGTCCAGGTGACTCGGGCCTGAAGCGATTTGGGGATGCATTCCAAGAAGGTGCTGCTTCCTTCGACTCCGTATAGCTTCTTCTCGGCGATGTGGTGATGATGGTGATCTGCGGCGAAAGGGAAAAGACAATACACTACTTGATTACCTGTGATGGAGACTGCATTGTTCTGATCAAGTTAGGTTTGTTACCTCCTGAGCAAAGAGTGTTGGGATCACCATTCCTCACATCCTGGCGCCGGAATCGCCTGGTAAAATAGAATCAATTCATTTAATGAATAAAGAATATTCAAAACATGCATGTCAGTGGCGTGTGTTGTTTTTTATGAATTAAAAAAGGACCTTTTAGTGTTGGGAAGGTAGCGGGTGCAGGATGTCCCATCCCAGGCGCAGTAAGGGTCTCGGGCTAGGCAGCACTCCGCACAGGCTTTCCCGTACACGCTGCAACGGTGGAGGGGCACCTGGGCGATGCCTGTGTTGGAGCCCACGTACAGTTGTTGCTGCCGTGATGGAGCACAAAGACGCCTTAGAGAGAACGCATGTTTGAGGGGTTCTTGTTCGACACCACTGGACTTACCCGTTTGGAGGAGATCTGCATGTCGATGATAGACGATGCATCCTGAGGAGAAGAGGAAATTGAGAAATCAGTGGAATTACTTACAAAATATGGAGCAATTAACGAGATGACAGTTTATATGTGATCAATTTTTTCCCCCTACTTTGAAGACTTCCAGCTCTTCCAACAGAAGTTCTTCCATGTTTTTCCAACTTTCCTTGGGCACATTGATGACTTTGAGTACTGTTCCTTTGTCTAAACAATAAAACATGAAACAACAAATTTAGTTAACATGCAATTTAGATGTTAGCAGATTTACACAGTTTTCCCCTATATGATCCAATGACGAGTTTATAATTTTTTACCCAAATTGTGAATCCAAATTTATTATCTATTGCTGATAAACATATTTTGATGAAGTAAACAAAGAACCTTTCTTCAATCAAATTGTTGCTCTTTTGTATTTCTCATCGCACATCCTAAGATTGACTCAAGCATGAAAGTATAAATTCAGTGTTGTCCAGGTGTGATGTTGAGGTGCGAGTGAAATCATTTTACCTGTGCCAATAAACATGACGTCATACTGTCCATCAGCAGCGTTGACTCGGTCCACAGTGACCTGTGTGAAGCTGTAGTCCACATTGGTTCTGACGAAAACCGGCCGTCTGGTCATGGGGTACACCGGGTTGTACATCAGAGGGTGGTGACGGGCAAACTGAATCACGTCGTCTGGGAAACCCTTGGTGGACTCAAAACTGCCAAAAGTCTTGCTGGGACACTATTGGAAAAAAAGGAGGGAGGTTAATCATATGAGATTAGACTATAAGGCATTCATTGTTGTATGTTTAATAAAAAAAAAGAGAGATAAGGAGAGGGGGGCTGAGAGAAAGAGAGGGAGAGAGAGAGAAAGAGAGAAAAGCAAGCCAGTCGTGTTACTATGTTCTCCAAAGCAAGAAATTTGCTGACTCATCATCATCCACTCTGCCATGTCAATTTCATTTAGAAAGAACAGCAATATGGAGAAAATGCTGGAGGCGTGAAATGGGCTTTCGATAGTTTGCTCCATCTGACCGTCCCTCACTCCCTCCCCCCATCTGTCCGTCCATCCATTTCTTCCTTATTCTGTTCGGGGTTACTATATGTGAGCTGGAGCCGATCCCATTTGGTGCAAAAGGCAGACAAAGCCTGGCCCGGTCTGATCACAGAAGGCCATTCACTCTCACATTCACACAATCTCTGAGTGGGAAATATAATGAACCACACTGCTTGCACCAAAGTCAGGCAACACATTGTACTATCAGTGTCTCCAATTGCAAAGTATAAATACTTGATTGTATAACACAATGTATTGCTTATAAGAGGAGAGGTTTGCACTGTAAGTCAAATGCAATTATACTTTGGAGGCCATTCAATGGAGATTGCTCAAGTGTGGGAGAAAGCTGAGAGGCTGCAGAAAAAATCCTGCTGACACTGCAGGCCTACCAACACAAAAGCAATGTAACCACTGTGGAATTAAATCAAGTAGTCTAAATGCTGCAAAGTGTTTGGATTAACATCTCTCATTCAGGGCCTTACTTATTGTCTTGGGGAAATATCCAACTTCTTTTCTCTTTATTGGTCCAAAAATAATGATTTATTACTTAAGTTGCTTATTGAAAATGTCACAAGGACTTAGCAAAGGTCATTTGCAGATATTGATCAGGTTCCAAAGAAGAAGAACAAGTATGTTGCAGTGAGTGAGACGTGAGTGATCTTTTGACATACCATTCCTGGGCGGGGGTAAGGCACTTTTCCCTGGAAGGGGACCCATTGGTAGTTGGGCCCCTCTTTGTGAGCAAACGGCCCCAGGAAGGCCCTCCGGATATCATTCATGGAGTAAAGACACACAGCTGAGCCTTTAAATACACTGCTGCTGGGGGAACAGGGAGAGGTGGGTTAGATGCATCAGCGCGCACACACATACACACGCACACGCACACACACACACACACATACACACACACACACACACACACACACACACACACACACACACGCAAATAACATCCATCACTGGAGTCTGACCTGGAAGTGGAGAAGACCGTGTAGATCAGAGGATTCTTTCTGTCCCTGGTTTGCAGCAGGAATACATCGCCTGAGGATGGACACACGCTTATTCAAAGGTGCTTCCGGGGGGTCAAGGGTTAAGAGAAAGATACACGCCCTGTGGTTGTGTCTACCTAACTTCCATAGATATTTGAGTAAGATCTCTGCCCCAAGCCGTCCGTCCGTCCGTCCGTCCGTCCGTCCGTCCGTCCGTCCGTCCGTCTATCTATCTATCTATCTATCTATCTATCTATCTATCTATCTATCTATCTATCTATCTATCTATCTATCTATCTATCTATCTATCTATATCAAATCCATATGGTCTCAAAGTGAGAATGCTTTGCGCCAGCCACCTGGCACACCTGTCTAGCTGGAGGTGAACAACATGACGGTAACCCCAGTGACATCAGATATCGTTTCAAAGCAATATTGACCAACAGTCTTTAGGGCAACAGGTGCTGAAAGAAAATGCTAACAAGCCACCTGCAGTTCCTAAAAAAAAAAAAAAAAAAAAAAAAAAAGAATAATCATGCCATTTTGAATTTTTCCATGGTCTTAAAATTGTCCTAACGGTAAAATAGTCATTTAACGTGAAGTAAAGATCTGGCTTAAGGTGGTGCACAAAGCTTTCAGGTTCCTTCTCCTTTCATGGCAATGAAAAAAAAAAACGAAGAAGCACCAAGAAAGATCACATTTGAACCCCAAAATATTGCTGGAGAGATAAGTCTGCCACTGATAGTGATCAAGTCCAATAGACTAGTCAAAGAGTTTGGATAAGGGATGAAAAGTGGTGTGATTTCTACACCGACTTACATTCTTCAAGAAAAAAATAATTTGTTTTTTTTGGAGTGTTGTTTCTGCAATGGTTTGGCATGCATTCTTGTTTGTGAATGTGTAAATGGGTTGCAAATGAAGATTAGCTGGAAAATGATTCAATTTGAATAAAATGCCGTACTCCATTTTTCGTCCACATCAAAATTCCCTGTGTCTAAATTCCCAAACTTGTTTGTTGGACTTGAATTCTTCTCCAAGAAAATCAACTTAACATGCTTTGCTTTGCTTTGTGTACTGTGGCACCAAAGGCTTTCAAAAAGATCTTCCCACTCAGATGGAAACAGAATTGTCCAAATGAGAAATTATGCTACAGGGCAAGCTAAGTCCATTAAGTAATTGGCTGTATTATACAATATATACAGCTACATGGTCATGGCAAAACCTCACAAGCTGACTTCTAAAGTGAAGTGCCCCACAGCTTTTATCCGAGCTTGAAACAGAGCACGCTTTTTCACGTAACCTGAGAACACTGGTTGGATGTGATGCCAACACCTGGGGGGCAACTAGTAGCTAAATAAAGTCTTGTAAATATCCTCTGGCTCCCAATCTGAAAAGCCCAAAACTGTTTTTTTTTTTTTTTTTTTTTTGCTTGTTTGTTACCAAGACAAATCTGCAGCTGTCTTTGAACACACCATATCTCACAGAGCGCCCAAGGTTTATAAGCAAATTGTTTGAGTCACACTCACGTAGTTCGTCAAAGTACGTATCGCTGCCGTCAGCTCCCGGTACCGAGCAGATCAGGCGGGTTTTCAGAAACGTCGTCCACTTATTCACCAAGCTTCTCTGACCGCCCATGTCATTCTGTTTCAATGAAACAACATTCAAAAGTCAGATCCTGAGGAAAATATCCCAACAAACTCACATCATGAAAGAATAATTTTGATCTTTATCAAATAAAGGAAACTCTCAAGTCAAATGTCCCGAATGGTACTTCATTTTTAGATTTATGGATCTTTTTAGACAATTGCATTGGACTGTGTCTTGAACACGGAACAATATTTTACCCTGCAGAGTTGTCCAATGCGGGAGTAAGTAGACTTCCCCAATCCTTGGGCCTCCACCGCCGTCTCCCGGAATAAGAAAAACACTTTGTCATCATCAGGATTTTCACTTTCCGGGACCCAAAAGGAGCCGATAAATTTGGGCTCTGGTAAACAAGAAATGAGGAACAAGGAAATGTCAGTCACTGTTTATTAATGTTTTGCACGCAAAGGGGTCAAGCCCAAAGCATAAACACACCATTGAGCCAACGTGAGTCATGCTGCTCCGTGCGGATGGAGGGACGTTTCCCCAGACTTCGAAAGATGGTGAAGTCCCGCCCCATTAAATCCGTGGCCACACCTGCATACAGCTCATCACCTTGGAAATACAATGGAAATTTCTTTGTAACAACAAATTGCTAATATGACCTTTTGGAAACCTTGTGTGTTTTTAGATGCATCATATTGAGGACAAAAATCCAACAAAATTCAATAAAAAGTGCAAGTAAAAAATGTCACCATTACCAATGAGCACAGAAGCAGCATTATGGCGAGGATCATACGGACTCTTCCCTTTGCCATCTTCCATGTTGGAAGGGTTGATCTTGAAGACATGGTCCTGGCAGGGAGAACACAAGGAAACGGTCTTGAAAATTGAAAGGTCTACTCAAAATAATGAAAGAAAGAAATTACATTGCACTTTTTTAGGATTTTTTGTATACAATGCTAATACAATATGTGAATGTAAGCTATGAATAGCATGTATATTGTAGTATTCATTGTTGCAATTCATTCTTTTGTATGTACAAAGATAATGTTTAAATTTCTGTTTTGTGAATATTATTTTCTTCTTCTGTGCGGTTCATGATCTTATATTCCTTGTTGTCAAAAAGAAAAAAAAGTCTCTACTCTGAAGCATTGATATTAACTCGTGCTGTTTTTTGTTTTTTTTTAATTCAGCACTGAGCCTCATCTGCCTCATAGTCAGGAGATCGGCCTCAAATCTTAATAATAATGTGTGAGTGGAGTTTGCAAGTTCTTCCGCATTGATTTTACATATGTGCTTATCCTTCCTTATATATATATCAAAAATATGCTTCTTGGGTTATTTTCCTTCAGTATGAAATGGCAGAAAGTTGATCAGCAACCAGTCCCTGGCTCTTAGCTGAAGTCAGCTCAGCTATTTGTCTCAATGAACGGATGTTTGAATGTATTCACCTCCATCCGGTGGCCCACCTCCACAAAGGCACAAGTGGGATGGAAGGCTCCGGTTCCACAGGCGTACAGGTGGGTGCGGTTATAGTGGTGGACGATCTTCACATAGTTCACGCAGTCCGACTGAAAGACAGACACAGATGAAAATGTCATGGGCGTGACTCGTGATATTTACTTGCCCATTGTTTTCAGTAGACAACTGGGTATTTTTATGTGTGTATGTAGTTTTTCTTCTTCCCCCATCTAATGGCGCCTGCACACATTTGCTAAGCTTACAGTGGATGCCAAGAAATCGATTGAGAAAGATTGATTGGAGTTTTTTAACCCTTCAGTCTCAATCTGAACACTCATTAAAGATCAAGCGCACATTCGCAAATGCGGGGTGTTAAGGGGTGCATTGCCCTTTGATCTTTGACCTGCTATTGAGACAGCAGTCCTAATTCATGCTGTGACCTCAGCATGGTTGTACTCTTTTGTGTCTTAACTGCCGTGGTATGTCTTTGCTTTAACTTTCTCGCTAGCAATTAACGACACAGTCACCCCACTTCATCCATTATCCGCTACTTCTTGCCATCTGGACAGCGTGCAATTGCCATTGATGTTTGTGCACAATAGATGGGCAGTGTTCCCAAAATGGAATTGTTTATCCTTCATAAAAAGCAACATCATATTTTGCTTTTAATAAAACAATTTTACAGCGGAATTGCTTTTATGAGTTTAGACAAATTGATTCAATTACAATAGTGAGATGGCTAAATTGCTGGTTCCTTTTTAGGCATCGGTTAACGAAAATATGAGCAATGAATGACTACTAAAGAAGACAAACGCATAAGAATGATGTATTTTCTTTTAACGCATTTCCAAGCAATTTCAAGCAAACGGTCAGTGGTAAACGTAAAAAGACCGTCTAAGCCTGTACTTCCAGTCGATTTGCAACAAGACAAAAGCTTGAATAGCTATAGTGCTGTTTGTCTTCATTCTCTGTTTTGACTGAGTGTGAGGCAGTTTGGCCGCGTGAGAATGGAATTCCCTGTGATCCAGGAAACATCGTTGATGCCTGAGAACGTCTGTCTGAACATACAGTGGCGGTTGTCCAGTGGACAAACTTTAGATACACAACACAGCTCAGGAATGCCTTTGATCGCATATGCCGACCAGGACGATCTAACTGAGGACATTTTTTAGATTAATTCATCCTGGAATAGACAAATAATTATTCTGTGACCTTCCACAAAATCATACGCACACCATGGAAGACAAACAATGGAATGTCCAGATAGCACTTAGAAGGACATTTAATACTTTCAACATTAAATGAACAATGCCTCTATATGAAACTGACAAGATATTAGGGGGTCGAAGGGATTAGGCAGGCCAGTGTCTGCACTGTTGCAGTGTTGCCACTTTAGTTTTCACTTTGAGTAGAATCATAATGATGAGAAGTAGAAAAATCATCATCATCATCACAGTTCAGCATGCATGGATTTGTTCATTCGCGGATTTTTTTCCCCCCAATATTTTAATGTATAGTTTTTTTCTGCCCCCTACCCCTGGCCTCATTTTATCCTATCTGTCATGGAAAACAAATGTAATATTTATCAGCGTTATTTATTTATTTATTTATTTATTTGTTTATTTATTTAAATTGTGTTGATTTTTTTAATGATTGTTTTTTCTTTAATTTCTTTTGCAATGGGCGGCTATTATACGCAGAGTTTCTCTATTCTGTGGCTGGCCTTGTCCTCATCCCCTGTGAATACTGTATTTGTTTTCTACATTTCTAAGTATCATGTAAGTCAGCATGATTATTTGTATGAATCTCCACAGTGTAAAGGATTTCTCTTTTACCATGCTATTCTGCAAGTGCATGTTGTTCTTTTATTTGGAGGTCTTTGGATTTCTGTGCATAGTATTTATTACAACCATAATGATAGTGGGATTTATTTGGAAACAGAAAAATGGTTTAGGCTGCAACATATCGAGCAAAAATGCTGACTTTAAAAAGATTAAAAAAAATAAAAATATTTTGCAATTGTTTTTTTAAGATTTCTTCCTGTTTCCAGTTTGGTATGCTTGAAGAATTTACAACCTACATTTTGTGGTATTATTATAGAGTCTTCTTTTATTTTTTTTGGCCAGAATCGAGTTCTTCTTCAATATCCATCATGCTGTGTCCAACAACCACCGCAAGGCTCAAGGCTGCATTCCATTCTTTTCTCCATCCACACAATAATGGCAGTACCACCTTGGCCAAGCTGAAGGACGGTCAGTGGTAAATTACGATAAAGATAGTGATCCAGAGTTAACCACAGTGTTGAAATATTTTATGTGTGTTTTTGACTCAGTTGTGCATACCACTCCTTTGTTCAATTTTTCAACTACCACGTAATTCAAACCACCATCAAGGCTGAACAATCCTGAACAGGACAGCCATGAACTGAAAAATTGCGGTGGTAACATTCAACTTACATCGTCTAAATGGCAGTAATGCAAATTGTAAAGCGGATGTCAGGTCCAAAATCTGACCACATGAGAGGTAGGGGGAATAATTCTTAATTTAGTCAGTTGCTATACTGAAAAAATGACAGTTACAATCCAGTCTTGTAAGTGTCAGGAATGCACTTTACAGAATAGAGTCAATAGCGAGTACACCAACATTAGACTGCACCACGTTTAACTTCATTTTATCCTAACACTTGAATGTTAAAAAGCACACTTGAGCTGTCCTGCCTCCACTTAGCCTCTGATCAACATCATCTAAGTGGAAGTGGTTTCATTTTATTTCCATTTATTAGGGTAATTATTCATTACACATGAGTTAATAACTGTCTTGACAAGTTGTATATGTTCAAATATTACTTTAATGCCTGTAGCTCTATACAATAACTAAAGAGTTTATCATGGTAAAAGTTTGACCCTGGAAGAACTTATTTTGCCTTGGGCAAATTTGTTTGGAGAGGTTTTGTTCCAGAACAAATCATGTACATCTGCACAAGATTAGCTCTGATCAATATTTTATGGATAATTTTCCATGGTCTGTACCAGGGATGGGCAAGTGGAGGATGCGTCCCACAACCACATTCTGAGTAGCTCCTTGTTTTTTTTTTTTTTTTTTTGGACAAATCTAAATCATCTTAAAAAAATAAATACTAAAATACACAATAGAAAAATACAGTCGTCGTGAAATCCTATCCTTTTAGGAAATTAACAGTAACAGCAGTGCTTTGTGAAAACAAGTTCAGCAGAAATCCTCTCAAGTTAAACAACGGACTTCACTGTGCTCCAAAGGTGCTCTTCCAGTGAAGGCACATTTAGAGAGAAGCAACAATATGAGACATTGAGTGTGAACAAAGTGACTGGGAGGGCAGACCCAAAAGGGGGGGAGGCGCTGACCTCTTCCGAAAGAGAAAGCACGCGTTCTGGTAATTAGGGTCAACAAGGAAAGGTCAGCTCGGTTAGTTCCGAATGTGTCAGGC